>NW_020664524.1:2242921-2250330 GCF_002925995.2 Terrapene triunguis | reverse complement strand
CCTCTTGAGGTCCCTTCCAACCCTGATATTCTATGATTCTATGAATTGCCAGTCCAGAGCAGACTCCATGCACAGTCAACCTGTGGAACTCTGACAATGTTAATGGGAGATGTTCTGTTGGGATGGTGCAGCTCACGCCCTTGCCCCAGTCAGGACTGTTCCCCAGTAATGCACGTTGTGACTGGAAAATGATACGACATCTGCTGGAGTGTCACTAAGGGGTGCTGCAGCACAGACTGGACTCAGCAATTAGTATAGAGTCACTTTTAAAATTGCCCCTGCTTAAAAATCCTCTATTCTTAAGGCTACAGTAGAGCTGTATCTTTCCCCCAGGAAGATGTTTGCAGGAATGGCCATTGCACAGCCATTTTGGCCACACATAAAATTCATTGCTCCACTAGCACATGGCCCCTCCCATTGCCTCTGCTGCACCTGAGTGTCTGACCTAGGGCAGGCTTGCCCCATCTTCTGCAGGATGCTGGTGGCATGAGTAGAAGGTTGGAGTGGCTGGGGTCTCAGCAGCATTGGGGGCAATATCCTGCAAGTTAGGAGCCCAGAATTCAATTCCTTCGTCCGCAACAGGCTTTCCGAGTGACCTGGAGCGAGCCACTCAGGATTGGCTCCTCAAAGGAATTACCTCTGTATCTCAGTTCTCCATCTGACATGGGGACCATAGTGCTGCCCTACATCACAGGGGTGTTGGGAGGATAAATCCATTGAAGACTGGGAAGTGCTCAGATACTACTGTACCGGGGGATCTTAAAAGTACTTTACAGAGAGAATTTCCCCAAGTTTGGGGGAGTATTTGGGTCTGATTGGGAACAGGATCCGAAAGGCTTTGGTTTACTTTACATTTTAAAGAGTCTTTTCATGAATAAAAGCCACAGGCAAAACGTCGATGACCTGGGAATATGGTGGAGCTGTGTGAAATATTTGCAGTGAAATTCAAGGAAAAGGCAACTCTGTGGAAAGATGGATGGTCTTTCTTGGGCTGCAGGCAGCGAGTCTGGAGCCTTACAGCCTAGAGTATTCTTGGCAAGGCTCAGACCACTTGTGTGATGGTAGCCAAGTCACTTGGGCCAGATCCTCAGAAGTGTTTATACCTTAATTCCTCTGGGCCTTCATGTCTTTTAGTCTCTCTGCACCTTGGTTTTTCTATCTGTAAACTAGGGATTAAAGCAAATATACTGATTTACCTCATCTAGTTTGGTTACAAACTTGAAACCCATCCCAGGTTTGCCTAAACACTCACGGAAAGTCTGTGAAGCTCAAATGAACCTGAGCCCTTTTGGAAAAATGTACACGGACCTCTCAGGTTTGCCTGCTTTCCCCTCAAACCAGGGACTGGGTCCTGCAAGCCTTTCCCCAGGCAAGTTGTCCTTACTCGTGCGTGTATTTCCCGATGCTGATATCGGCTCACCTCTGACAAGAAGGCCACTTCTGTAGGCGCCTACACATGGATTTTGATGCCTCACTGTGGGCTTTCACTTTGAAGATTTTGGACATAATACTTAGCACCGAAGTTGTCCACATGTGGTACAGACATTAGCTAGTCCTCACATCTGTCAGACAGGTTTTATAGATGGGGAAACTGAGGTAGAAGATGAAGTAACTCACGGCCACTAAAGGTACGTCTACACTTCAAAAAAAAAAAAAAAGTCCCTGTAGCAGTGATTCTGCGAGCCGAGGGGGACACCTACACTGCTATTTTTAGCCCCTGAGCACGAACCCTGCGAGCCTGAGTCAGTTGTCCTGAGTGCTGAGACTCGCTGCCGTGTTTTCTGCAGTGTAGACGTACCCTCAGTGAACTAGTGATGGAATCTGAATGAAAGCAAAGGATTTGCTGACTACCTGTCCTGTTTGCTTTCATTCCTCTGGACTACACCAGGAGAAAAGGCCCCATCCTATCTGGCTATGACTTGTTGCAGCTCAGTGCATGGAGCATCAGGACAGGAAATTCTGAGAGTCCTAGAGAAGCTGAGATCAGTTGCACAACAGCTGCAACTCACAAACTTTCTGGTCATACCCTATCCCAAAGGTCCTGTTGGTATGCGATAACATGCAGCCAGATACTCCGCTGGTGTAAATGAGAGTAGCTCCATGGGTTTCAGGGTAGCTATGCTGTTTTACAGCAGCTGGAGAGCTCACCCTTTGGCTTCAATGGAGCAGTCCCAATGTATACTATTGGCTATAGTAGGGCTACATGGATTTACACCAGTTGGGGGTCTGGCCCATAATGGGATACTTGCAATCTCTAAAAATGCTGTTTCGGTTTGTACCCCTTCCAATCGCTGTTAAATAAGTTACTGTGGCTTGCTGGGTTCTTGGAATTTTGCTGTCCCATCCAAATCAGAACTCTTGGAGTTATGTGCGAATGGCATATTTCAGGAATGAAGTGTTTTTTCTCTTTTAAGCCAAAAATCTGAGTGAAGTTCTGAACGTTTTGCCTGCGTATAAAGCTGAGTATGAAATTCAAGAGTTGCCCCAGTGCGAGTCAAGTCTGTAGCTATAATCATAACATCGGTTGCAGATACCACCAATTGCCTCAGAACTCAGAGATCTGAAGGCCCCATGCTGGGTTCTCCCACATGACTTTCAGAAGAGTTGAACCTGAGACCTTCCGCTTACAGCACCGACCAGCTGAGCTAAAAGCATAGACTGCCTTACAGATGTTCTCTCAGCATGTCCGAAAATATGTGTACTGTTTCTTTACATCTACAGAAAGCCATGCAAAGTGGGGACTGGGAAGGATCTAGGCAGCAGCTCTACAGTGAAGCAGAGAGAAAGCAACAGCTTGGAAATGATATTGTTTTCCTTCCTGCAGTCAAGTGCCTTGCTCAGTGTTAGAAGAAAGCATGCTGTAATCTGTGGGCTGGTCTACACGGGGGGGGGGGGGGGAGAATCGATCTAAGATACGCAACTTCAGCTACGCTATTTGCGTAGCTGAAGTCGAAGTATCTTAGTTCGACTTACCTGGCCATCCTCACGGCGGCAAGTCGACCGCCGCAGCTCCCCCGTCGACTCCACTTACTCCTCCTGCCGAGGTAGAGTACAGGCATCAATTCGGGGATCGATTTATCGTGTCTAGACGAGATGCGATAAATCGATCCCCGATAGATCAATTACTACCCGCCGATCCAGCGGGTAGTGTAGACGTGGCCTGTGACACCTTCCCATTATCATATGGCAGCACATGTTCTTATTTATGCTTAAGGAGGCCTCTGGGATGCTGGAGCTCCTTAAGAAAAACTCAGTACAGGTTGCTTCTTTATGAATAAACCCTTGTTTTGAAAACCGATTCTAAGAACGTTTTAAGTGTATTCTGATGTAGCCAATGCACTCTGGGATATTTGCCTTGTGTAGGAATATATTTGCTCATGGGTATATTTTTTCTCAGAAGCATCCAGGTAAAAACCTTATGTTTAATTCAATACATTTAGCCTTCAGGGATTGAGAGTTATGTAGATTTTTGTTTGGTTTTTGTTACACCTGTAGCTCCCCAAAGTGCTAGAAAATTCATAGACATAATGGAATTCATCTATTTCTCGCTATTGCAATTCCACTTCTAAAGGATAATGGATAATGGCTCGATCTCATCTATTAAACTAACAGATGAGTCAAACAGACCTTTTGCCAAAATGGCTGTGGACAATGTTGTCCGTAGCACTAGAGGCAGTGTGTTTGGGTCCATCGACGCTGGAGTTGGAGGTATAATTTGCAGCTGACTGAGCTAGCCAGCTAAAAACAAAAGCATAGCCATGGCTGCACGGGAGGCTGGATGGGCAGCCACCCTGAATACAATCCTCTCTGAAACCCTAAGATACACTAGGGTTTACCAATTGTGCCACCATAGTTACTCTTCTATTTTTAGCATGTTTGCTCCCCCAGAACTGGTGCAGGTATTCATAGATTCCAAGGCCAGAAGGGACCATTGTGATCATCTATTCCGACCTTCTGTATAACACAGGCCAGAGATCTGCCCCACAATAATTCCTAGGGTAGAGCTTTCAGAGAAACACCCACTCTTGATTTACAAATTGTCAGTGATGGAGAATCCACCACGGCCTTTGGTATGTCTAATAACACTTCCAGCTCCAATGCCCAGGTGCCCTTTGACTCTCTCAGTCCTCCGACAAAGATCTAAAATTGTCTTCCAATGTGAGGCCCAAAAAGGAAGTGCTGCGATTGGGATCCAAACATGGCAACTCTGACCTAGCTGCATTTCTCTAGAGGCCAGGGGGCAGGGGAGTTATCCAGGGGTTTGGTTTGGGCCTAGGCCTGGTTCCCATGTATAAATTTGTCCGCTGTGGGATATTGCTTTCTTATCCTTCTAACGGTTCCCCAGCTCGGTGTGTGTGGCCAACCCCAGGCATTCAAGAAACATGAGTCGGACTCCACCCCCACCATTCTGAGAGAGAGACACACACATTTTGGATTCTTTTTTATTTGCCTTCTGGTATTTGAAGTGAGTCCATGTCCCCAGATTGAAATGCTTAAGGCTTTAACTGCCTGAACGACAGAACCAGACACCGTAGCTCAAATCCAGTAGCAGGCTCATCAGCTGCTACATATGGACTAGCCGCGGGGGGCACAGGGAGCTACTGGGTTAGGCCTGGGTACGCAGACATATACCGCCCACGTAGTGTATGTTTGATGATAAAAACAGTAAACTAAGTACACATTTAACCAGGAAAATAAAAGGAAAAGAGACCCCCCACATATGTGATGTGCTGAGCTTAATACTGAGGTGAAACCTTAGCTTCTGCAATTCCTAACTTAAAAATTAATAAACAAATAAATAATAATAAAAAAGCCCAACAATGAAGCAAAATAAAGCAAACAAATTTGAAAATCCAAAACTACTGTCAGATTTGGGATATTTCTATCAGTGAACCAAGTTTTATTAGCAGGGCAGAGTGAAAGAGGAATTAAGTGAGGCTAGTTTATTCCTAAATTAATGTAGGTTAGGCAGTGAAAAATTCTGGTCAAAATGATCAACCCCAGGGACCTAAATTTCAGCTCCTAACTCCGTGTAGGCTCCCTCCCACCATTTCCTTCCTGGGTTACTCCTAAAGGATCCTCTGGGAGTCAACCTGAGCTGATCTATGCAATGTGTCTAGCTCAGAAGTATCAGTTATAACCAACAGACAACCAATATCCTCTTAGACTACCTTAGGCCTGGTCTACACTACGAGTTTAGGTCAACTTTAGCCGCGTTAAATCGAATTAAGCCTGGACACGTTCACACGACGAAGCCCTTTCTTTCGACTTAAAGGGCCCTTTAAACCGGTTTCTTTACACCACCTCCGACGAGGGGATTAGCGATAAAATTGGCCTTAGGGGGTCGGAATTGGGTTAGTGTGGACGGAATTCGACGTTATTGGCCTCCGGGAGCTATCCCACAGTGCTTCATTGTGACCGCTCTGGACAGCACTCTCAACTCAGATGCACTGGCCAGGTAGACAGGAAAAGCCCCGCGAACGTTTGAATTTCATTTCCTGTTTGCTGAGCGTGGAGAGCACAGGTGACCCCGCAGAGCTCATCAGCACAGGTAACCGTGATGGAGTCCCAGGATCGCAAAAGAGCTCCAGCATGGACAGAACGGGAGGTTCGGGATCTGATCGCCATATGGGGAGATGAATCAGTGCTGGCCGAACTCCGAAGCAGTAAACGAAATGGCAAAATATTAGAAAAGGTCTCCAGGGCCATGAAGGACAGAGGCCATAACAGGGACGCACAGCAGTGCCGCGTGAAAATTAAGGAGCTAAGGCAAGCCTACCACAAAGCCAGAGAGGCAAACGGAAGGTCCGGGGCTGAGCCACAGACATGCCGCTTCTTCGCAGAGCTGCATGCCATTCTAGGGGGTGCAGCCACCACTACCCCAACCGTGTGCTATGAGTCCCTCACTGGAGAAACACACAGGGAAGCGGGTTCTGGGGACGAGGAAGATGAGCATGAAGATAATGTAAATAGCTCACAGCAGCAAGGAAGCGGAGAAACCAGTTTCCCCAACAGCCAGGATATGTTTATCACCCTGGACCTGGAACCAGTAACCCCTGAACTCACCCAAGACCCTGTGGGCACACAGGGGACCTCTGGTGAGTGTACCTTTGTAAATATTACACATGGTTTAAAAGCAAGCGTGTTTAATGATTAATGATTAATTTGCCCTGACAATCGTGGCCAGTACAGCTACTGGAAAAGTCTGTTAACGTGTATGGGGATGGAGCGGAAATCCTCCAGGGACATCTCCAGAAAGCTCTCCCTCATGTACTCCCAAAGCCTTTGCAAAAGGTTTCTGGGGAGGGCTGCCTTATCCCGTCCGCCATGGTAGGACACTTTACCACGCCAGGCCAGTAGCACGTAGTCTGGAATCATTGCATAACAAAGCATGGCAGCGTATGGTCCCGGTGTTTGCTGGCATGCGACAACATCCATTCCTTATCGCTCTTTGTTATCCTCAGGAGAGTGATATCATTCACGGTCACCTGGTTGAAATGGGGCAATTTTATTAAGGGGACATTCAGAGGTGCCCCTTCCTGGTCTGCTGAACAGAAATATTCCCCGCTGTTAGCCACGCGGTGGGGGGAGGGGTGAAGTGATCATCCCAGAGAATTGGGTGTGTGGGGGAGGGTTATTAGTTGGGTTTGTGCTGCACGTTAACCCTGAAACCGCAGCCCCTCCTTTTATATTGCAAACCCATTTTAAATGGCCAACCCAACGGGTGCTTGGTATGGTTAATGATAGCAGTACTCTTTGAAACCATCCCCACATGTTAAGAAGGTTAAAAAAGCCAAAAGACTTTGTCTTACCATGGCTGCCTGCAAGCTGAAATCTGTGACCTGGCACTGCGTGAGTGATCTCTCATACTAAACAGGCAGGCCCTCAATATAAGAGGAAAAAATGCGACCTTGTAACGAAAGCACATCTGCTGTGTAATGTGAACAGCAAAATGTAACATGAAAGAGTGTACCCATTGTTCTCTAAAATGTATCTTTTTTAACCACCTCTCCCTTCTCATCCACCAGCTGCAAATCGTTCTCCTTCACAGAGGCTAGTGAATATTCGAAAATGGAAGCGAAGGACGCGTAATGAAATGTTTACAGAACTACAGACTGCCTCCCACGCTGACAGAGCACAGCAGAATGCGTGGAGGCAGTCAATGACTGATTATCGAAAAGCCCAATATGAGCGAGAGGAGAGGTGACGGGCTGAATCGTGGGCTGAGGAGGAGAGGTGGCGGGCTGAATCGCGGGAGGAACAGAGGAAGTTGCGGGCTGAAGATGAGAGGTGGCGTCAGCTTGCACACAGAAAGCAAGAGTCCATGCTCCGGCTGCTGGAGCATCAAACTGATATGCTACAGCGTATGGTTGAGCTGCAGGAAAGGCAGCAGGAGCACAGACCGCCGC
>NW_020664524.1:2194595-2242911 GCF_002925995.2 Terrapene triunguis | reverse complement strand
GTATGGTTGAGCTGCAGGAAAGGCAGCAGGAGCACAGACCGCCGCTACAGCCCCTGTGTAACCAACAACCCTCCTCCCCAAGTTCCATAGCCTCCTCACCCAGACGCCCAAGAACACGGTGGGGGGGCCTCCGGCCACACAGTCACTCCAGCCCAGATGATTTCCCGAGCAATAAGTGTTAAAGTTTTAAAGTTTTAAACTGCAGTGTGTCCTTTTCCTTCCCTCCTCCCCCACCCATCCCGGGCTACCTTTGCAATTATCCCCCTAGTTGTGTGATGAAGTAATAAAGAATGCATGAATGTGAAGTAACAATGACTTTATTGCCTCTGCAAGTGGTGCTTGAAGGGGGGAGGGTAGTAGGGGAGGGTGGGGTTGTTGGTTTACAGGGAAGTAGAGTTAACCGGGTGGGTGGGGGGACGGAGATTTTATCAAGGAGAAACAAACAGAAGTTTCAAACCGTAGCCTGGCCAGTCACAAAACTGGTTTTCAAAGCTTCTCTGATGCGCACCGCGCCATGCTGTGCTCCTCTAACCGCCCTGGTGTCTGGCTGCGCGTAATCAGCGGCCAGGCGATTTGCCTCTACCTCCCACCCAGCCATAAATGTCTCCCCCTTACTCTCACAGAGATTGTGGAGCGCACAGCAAGCAGCAATAACAATGGGGATATTCTTTTCGCTAAGGTCTGAGCGAGTCAGTAAGCTGCGCCAGCGCGCTTTTAAACGCCCAAATGCACATTCCACCACCATTCGGCACTTGCTCAGCCTGTAGTTGAACAGGTCCTGACTCCTGTCCAGGCTGCCTGTGTACGGCTTCATGAGCCATGGCATTAAGGGGTAGGCTGGGTCCCCAAGGATCACGATAGGCATTTCAACATCCCCAACGGTTATTTTCTGGTCCGGGAAGAAAGTCCCTTCCTCCAGCTTTCTAAACAGAGCAGAGTGCCTGAAGACGCGAGCATCATGTACCCTTCCCGGCCAGCCCACGTTGATGTCGGTGAAACGTCCCTTGTGATCCACCAGGGCTTGCAGCAGCATTGAAAAGTACCCCTTGCGGTTTATGTACTCGGTGGCTTGGTGCTCCGGTGCCAAGATAGGGATATGGGTTCCGTCTATCGCCCCACCACAGTTTGGGAATCCCATTGCAGCAAAGCCATCCACTATGGTCTGCACGTTTCCCAGAGTCACTACCCTTGATATCACCAGGTCTCTCATTGCCCTGGCAACTTGGATCACAGCAGCCCCCACAGTAGATTTGCCCACTCCAAATTGATTCCCGACTGACCGGTAGCTGTCTGGCGTTGCAAGCTTCCACAGGGCTATCGCCACTCGCTTCTCAACTGTGAGGGCTGCTCTCATCCGGGTATTCTGGCGCTTCAGGGCAGGGGAAAGCAAGTCACAAAGTTCCATGAAAGTGCCCTTACGCATGCGAAAGTTTCGCAGCCACTGGGAATCGTCCCACACCTGCAGCACGATGCGGTCCCAACAGTCTGTGCTTGTTTCCCAGGCCCAGAATCGGCGTTCCACGGCATCAACCTGCCCCAGGAACACCATAATTTCCACATTGCTGGGGCCTGTGCCTTGTGAGAGGTCTAGGTCCATGTCCATTTCCTCATCACTCTCGTCGCCGCGCTCTAATCGCCACCTCCTCGGCTGGTTCCGGTTTTGCTTTGGCATGTCCTGGCTCTGCATATACTCCAGGACAATGCGCGTGGTGTTCATAGTGCTCATAATTGCCGCGGTGATCTGAGCGGGCTCCATGATCCCAGTGCTAGCTATGGCATCTGGTCTGAAAAAAGGCGCGAAAGTAGTATCTGACGGACCAGGGGAAGAAGGGAGGGAGGGAGGGGCGAGTGACGACATGGCGTACAGGTACAGGGAATTAAAATCAAGAAAGGTGGCTTTGCATCAGGGAGAAACACAAACAACTGTCACACAGAATGGCCCCCCCCCAAAGATTGAACTCAAAAGCCTGGGTTTAGCAGGAGGGAGGGGGGAAGCAAATGAATACAGAATAAATCTATTTTTTACATCTTAAGACAACGGTGCAGCATGACTGATAGCCCTCGGCATTTTCTGGGTGCTTGGCAGCAAATACTGGGCGCTTGGCAGTTAGCCTTCAGGTCTATTGCACCATCTGATACCCACTGCAGTATGACAACGATGGATACCAGTCGTAATATACTATCTACTGCCCAAAAGGCAAGGGGTTGCTGCTGTGTAGCAATCTAGCCCCACGTCTGCCAGCCCCATGTCTGCCAGCACCCAGATCGCCCTCGGCACTGACGACATGCTGCGTCACTGACGACATGTACCCAGAACCCCCCACGGCACTGTTTTGCATCATCCGGGCATTGGGATCTCAACCCAGAATTCCAATGGGCGGTGGAGACTGCGGGAACTGTGGGATAGCTACCCATAGTGCAATGCGCCGGAAGTCGATGCTAGCCTTGGTACTGTGGACGCGGTCCGCCGAACTAATGCACTTAGAGCATTTTATGTGGGGACACACACAATCGGCTGTATACAACCGATTTCTATAAAACCAGCTTCTATTAATTCGACCTAATTTCGTAGTGTAGACATACCCTTAGACACACCTTTACTTATCCATTAGAAAAGCATGAGGTAACAGATTGAGCTTAATTAAAATGTCACAACCCCTGTAAATCAGCAGGGGGCACTTCAGTAAATCAATTAATAAAAGGCAGTTTACAGCAGTAAATAAAACGTAACCGACTGCCCACTCACGCCAGTTACCCCACCCAGAGTGTGCGCCCCTCTGACTCTCAGAGGTCTAGACACTTGCGTGGGCGCTTGTGAAGGTCTTGAAGCCCAGGACAGCTCGCTGGGGTCCGGTAAAGCAGTCCAGCCAACGCAACAAGGGGCAGAGCGATTCTCCCGTGGGATTATTCCATGCTGGAGATGGGAGTCGTTATCACCAGAGGTCAGTAACCCTGGGTTCTGGTTAGATAAGAGCACTCCCTCTCCTCCCAGGCTCAAGGACACCTCTTGCTGTGTCCCTTCTCCGCAAGCACTTTGCCAAACAAACAAGGTGGTGGTGACTCCCACTGCCTTCATGCAAGCCCACCTCAGCCAGTTCTGGGCACCGCAACAGTCTCTGCCCTGGCTCCCGTCAGGCCCAGCAATAGTCTCGGGGGCTCCCTGCTTGGTTAAAGCCCCAGCAGTTTCTCAGACCCAGCTGCTGGCTTGGACAGAGCTCCACAAAGCAATCTCCACTCCTCCGGCCAGGATCTCAGCTCCCCACCAAGAGGGAGCCCACCGCATGCTCCTCCTGCAGAAGTCTTTCTCTTCCCCAAGGCACCATGGGAACTGTAGGTTGGGTGCAGAACTGAGGATCTTCCTGGCAGGCGTGGTCCCAATGATGTTCAGAGGCCCCTCTAGCAGAGGGTGCCTATATCCATGTTTAGGTTCCTAAATAAAAGTGGTCTGATTTTCAGAGGTGCTTAACTCCTGCACCGGCTGCACTGGCCCTGCAGGTGCTCAGCAATAGGGTTGCCAGGTGTCCAGTTTTCGACCCAAATGCCCAGTTGAAAAGGGACCTTGGCGGCTTCAGCCAGCACTGCCAACTGGGCTGTTAAAAGTCCGGTTGGTGGTGCCACGGGTCTAAGGCAGGCTAGTCTCTGCCTCTCCTGGCACCACACTGCGCCCCGGAAGTAGACAGCAGGTCCGGGTCCTAAGCGGGGGGCCCACGGGTCTCCGCGCGCTGCCCCCACCCCAAGCACTGGCTCCGCACTCCCATTGGCCAGGAACCGCAGCCAATGGGAACTGGGGGGCGGTGCCTGAAGGCGAGAGCAGCGCACGGAGCCTCCTCGCTCCACCACCTAGGAGCCGGACCTGCTGGCTGCCTCCAGGGTGCAGTGCAGAACCAAGACATGCAGGCAGACTGCCTTAGCCCCCTGCGCTGCTGACTGGGAGCTACCTGAGGTAAGCCCATGCCCCAGCTCTGAGCCCCCCCAAACCCAGAGCTCCCTCCTGCACCCTAAACCCCACATCGCTGGCCCCACCCCAGAGGCTGCATCCCCAGCCAGAGCCCTCACTCATCCTGCACCCCAACCTCCTGCCCCAGCCCAGAGCCCCCTCCCACACCCTGAACCCCTCATCCCGGGCCCCAGCCCAGAGCCCACACCCCCAGCCCAAAGCCCGTACCCCCTCCCACACCCCAACCTCCTTTCTCAACCTGCAGCTCTCTCCCGTACTCAGAATCCCTCATCTCCACCCCCGAGCCTGGAGACCCCTCCTGCACTCCAAACCCCTCTTCCCTGGCCCCACCCCAGAGCCTGCACCCCCAGTTAGAGCCCTCACCCCCTCCCGCACCCCAACCCCCTGCCCCAGCCCAGTGAGTGAGGGTGGGGGAGAGCGAGCCACCGAGGGAGGGGGAATGTAGTGAGTGGGGACAGGCCTCGGGGAAGGGGCCAGGCTATGGTGTTCGGTTTTGTGTGATTAGAAAGTTGGCAACTCTACTCAGCAGCCAGGCCTCTTTCTATTTAGATGCCTACATCTGGATTTTGGAGTCAAACTATAGGCACCTACATTTGACAATTTGCAAGGCAGACTTTCTTCTAATAAGCAGAAGATATGCAGCTGGACTCGGAATGCTATATTCTCAGGCGGACCTGAGAAATGCAAACCACAGGTGCTAACCCATTTAGAAAATCCTGCTCTTCCTAAATGCAGGCGCAGCCCCATTTCTTCCTTTCCAACACGCCCTTCCCCTCGGAATTCACTTATTATTCCATCCAACCAAGGCTGCAGTGTCAGTTTTCAGGTGGATACAATATGTCATGTAAGTACCGTTCTACGGTGCAGCTTCCCAAACCTACACAGCTCGTGGGAACCAGTTTGTGTGCAACCAGATAATGAGGCAATTAGGTGTTTCTTATTCGCCAATTCTGATCTTCTTTTTAAAAAAATGTGGCTTCTCCCCCACTACACTGCAGACAATATCTGATCTCAAGCAGGCGAGCCCTACACAAGCCCCTTACTTTAGGGTTGCGGACCTGTCGGCATAGTGCGTGTGGTGTTCTGTATTTTACATGTTGCTTCTAGTTAGTAGATAAAGTCATTTTTTAAATGGACTAAATGAAATAAAGGCATGTAGCTTAAAATGGTCCCAAACATTTGTGTAACATCAGTGTGTGTGTAATAAATATTTTAAATTCACACGTTAAGATAGCAACAAAACAGTGGTGATTTACTGTACAACTATGGCAGTAATTAGCTGTGCAAATACAGCAGTAATCAAGTGTGCAAATGCACAGAGTGCTATATTCACTATTGTCGACATGCAGGTAGGTGCAAAACATCTACACAGGGTTAAATGGACCCCAGCCATAAAACTGCACAGAGGAAGTGCTGTCGGGGGAACAATCACCCAGAACAGTAGCTGCACCCCCTGTGTACCATAAAGGAGGGTCTTCAGGCCACTCCATGGGGGCGGTTGGAGGTGGGCTGGGGAATGGTGCTCAATGGTGTCTTCTCTTACCCGGACCCATTGAGTCAAACCTCCCTAAAAGGGATGCTGAGTAGCCATAGAGGGGCTGTGTTGCACCTTGCACCCTTTCCAGGGGTTGGAGGCTGAATTCCATCTTCCATAAGTCCCTGCACCAAGCCTGACTGCTTACGAAAAGTACAAACTGCAGTGGAACTGTATGGGGGGGGAGGGGCTAGCTCTGCCAGGCCCTGCATGTCACAGGGCTGGGCGCTGCCACGATTCTCACTGTAGTACTGCACACCAGTGGCCAGCCCCCTAGTTTCAGTGGGGTTGGGAGCAAGTGTTTCTTTCCGTCATATGAGGAGTACCACAGGGTCTAGAGTATACCCTCATTGGGCACCAGATGTTGAAGAACTCTTCAGTGGATCCATTCTGGACATGAACCGATGCAAGGAAATGTAGAAAACACTTGAGCTCTGGCATTCATGTCTGGAAGCTCACTGCTGATGGGCCGATCCAGTCACTCTCCTTTTTCACTGTACATCTGCAGGTGAATGTTGGCCTATTGAGACTCAATAGTGACTAAAGATGAGCTGGAATCAGAGCTCAATTTTGGGGGCTGGTCCTTATCTCACTAATGAGCCAAACCCTTCTGAACTTTGGGAAGATTCTGCTCTTAAACTGATCCTTGCTCCTTGGACCTCTCTCTTGCAGCTTCTCTCCCAATCAGAAAAGCTGTCTTCAAATCCATCTTCCTTTTAATGAAGGCATTTAAGGAAAGTCTTTATGTCTGGGCATCCCCAGTGGTCCTTTAACCTGTGCAAAAATGTCACTTCCTGTACCTGAGGAGGGGAAGGGATAGTATGCAGTGTATAATGTATTACATCTGTTTATACTCATTACACAGAGAGGCGTTTAACAACTATGCAACCGTGTGTCCCTACCCTCTATTTCAAGGACCCATGCCGTATGTGAATGAGACAATTATCTTAGGAGAGGGTTTCGGTTATACATGGAATAATCTGGAGGACTGATAGATTTGGAGGTGTTTGTTCTCCATAGGAATACAAACAGTACTGGCTGTTTCTTTATTGGTTGTCTCTAGGGGATATTGGCCTTTCTATGGATGTTTTTGTGGGCATTGAGCTTTTTGCTATAGTTGAGCGTGTGTCATCTGTTGCCTGATCTTCAAAGATGTTTTTAGTGTCCTGCTCCCTTTTTATTTCCCATCTTTTGAAGTTGCATTCCTGCATCCCAGCACAAACCCTGGAGAACCAAAAGGCTGAGATGCAATTATCTTCCAGTGCATTTTAATAGACAACCAGGTGGGTTCTTTGTGTCAGCACTAATTTCACAACAGGACTGTATTTATGCTGCACAAACATGAAAATTGCATGGAACTTTTAACCTCTAAAAGGTCCATGTAAGCATGTGACTCCTGGGCAGAGCACCCCCTGGTGGCCAGGCAAGACGTAACAGGCTCTCCTCCTTTAGTGCCCCCTGCGGTGGTTTGCTTCTTCTTGCAACTCGACACTGAGAGGGGAGTCCCCTACAGTCCCACCCTTTCCAATAGTCCAACAAAACAGGCAAACTCAGAGTCTCATGGACTCTATGCCAGTCCCTCGGCCCCCATCTGGGACCCACTGTTCTTGGCCTCTCTCAGGCTTGAAGCCTGAACTTCTGCTCTGGGGCTGGAGGAGATAATTGAACCCAGGCCCACCCGCCTCTGCGTCCAGCCCAGGGACCCTGGTTAGAGGGGTATGGACTCTTCCTTCAACCCCCAGCACTTCCCTGGGCGGCTCCTATCCTTTCCTGCTTGTCAGCACCTCCACAGACCAGTGAATGCCACTGTGGATTGGTGGCTCCTTGGGGCTGCTTCTTAGTTAGTGACTGAGGCGCTCCCTCCGAGTCGCTCCCCATAGCGGCAGCAGGACTGTATTCCAAACAGTCCTTCTGGCTTCCTTCTCAAGCAGGAGTCGCCCAGCTCTCCTCCTTGGAGCTGGATGTGTAGCGTAGGCCAGTTGTAGGGAATAGCCAGCGTCTTCTTTAGCTGGCCCCTTCTCCCCAATTCGTCACAAGACTCTGAGGATTCAGCAGGCAGGCCAGCCTTCTCCTGCTGCGTGACAGCCAGCCATCTGCTGTCCTTTCTAGTCAGCCCCAACCTGGACACCGACTGAGGTGTAGCAGAGCGGGGCTGACTGCAGCCACACGCTCTCATTAACCCCTTCAGGCCCACGGCGGGGTTGGTACACCCCATCACAGTCAGTACGAATGCAGCCCGGGTTGGGAATGTCCCCATATTGTTAGCTACTGATGGCTGTTCAGTGGCCTACGTTAAATGAGTCCCTATCAATCTCTTAGTGGGCAAATGTCCACCATACAGAATTCACTGCTTCAGTCAGCACCATTAGAGTTTCAGCTGAGGAGGCAAGTGATGAATGGGCATGGGACCTGAACTATCAAACTGCTCACTGCTATACCTTATCGCTCCAAGACCTGGTTGGAGATGCTTATGCTGCTGTTTCCTTTGCTATGCTTATTCTGTGGATAGAAAGAAAATGTCTATTGTCAGAGCTGTAAGTATCGCCATCAAAATAGCAAATACAAATGTGCATGCAGGATTTTTTGTTTGTTTGATTAGTTTGATTTTTGCTTTATATTGTTTTTTAAGTAAAAATTAGTTTGAGACGAAGAATATCGGCAGGTAGGGCATGGAATGCCAGAGGGAACTACAAGGAATGGTGTCAGGGAGCTTTTCCATCTCTGAGTTTTTGTTCCACGTTAGCATTAAGCCCTATGTGCAGTCTGGGGAACAAAATCTCTGATAGGTATATTCTGATAGGACCATATACGCAAGTAGAAATACGGGCAGCTCTGAAATGACATTTTGGAGGGCAAAGTCATGTGTTTTTATCACAGTTGAAATTTTAAAACTTGAACAAAACAACTACGAGAAGCGCAAACCTTCTGGAGAATTTGTGACGTCAGGAGAAATATTGCCTAGAAAAAATGTTCTGAAATTGGATCACAGTTTGAAATTTGCAAGGTTTCGATTTTGCAGTGTAAATTACAAAGGTTCCATCTGGTAATCTGAGCTGTTCAGGGTTTTCCGGGGAGATCTGAATCCTCACTACCAGCACCTAAAGCTGCTTCTGAAGAAGTTTGAGCTGGCACAAGCCAAAGATCTGCACTAATTTTTTAATAGCCTTTTATTTATTAAACTGCTCTGGATTAAGTTTCACTTTCTTTGCTCTCAATATTTATTATTACTTCACCTGCCTTGAACCAGGAGCTGCAAGCACTTTGATAAATGGATTATGCTTCCTGGAACAATGTCCCAGCAACTAATCAGTGTCTTCCAATTCTTCAGCATAATTGCCAAAGTACCACTCTCGAAATCGAAAAGAGCAAACAACAATGTAGGGCCTGCCAGCTTCAGACTGGGTACCAAAATCTAGATATCCAACTCTGTGCTATCTTGGATCACCCCAGCTGTCTGGCTTCTTCCTGAGGTCATTGCTACGCAAGCTATAGTTAACTAACTAGTAATTTCAAATAGTACCAGACTGTCCCAAATTACTAAGGGCTAGATTCTATTACCTGTGCTGATGCTGAGTAACACTGTCATCTCTTTGCCAAGCAGGAGCAGATGTTGGGATGTTGGGAACTTGCATGTCAGGTTCCCACTGGAGGAGAAATATGGGTATATCATAGAATCATAGAATATCAGGGTTGGAAGAGACCTCAGGAGGTCATCTAGTCCAACCCCCTGCTCAAAGCAGGACCAATTCCCAACTAAATCATCCCAGCCAGGGCTTTGTCAAGCCAGGCCTTAAAAACCTCTAAGGATGGAGATTACACCACCTCCCTAGGTAACCCATTCCAGTGCTTCACCACCCTCCTAGTGAAATAGTTTTTCCTAATATCCAACCTAGACCTCCCCCACCGCAACTTGACACCATTGCTCCTTGTTCTGTCATCTGCCACCACTGAGAACAGCCGAGCTCCATCCTCTTTGGAACCTCCCTTCAGTAGTTGAAGGCTGCTATCAAATCCCCCCTCACTCTTCTCTTCTGCAGACTAAAAAGGCCAGTTCCCTCAGCCTCTCCTCATAAGTCATGTGCCCCAGCCCCCTAATAATTTTCGTTGCCTTCTGCTGGACTCTCCCCAATTTGTCCACATCCTTTCTGTAGTGGGGCCCCCAAAACTGGACGTAATACTCCAGATATGGCCTCACTAGTGCCGAATAGAGGGGAATAATCACTTCCCTTGATCTGCTGGCAATGCTCCTACTAATGCAGCCCAATATGCTGTTAGCCTTCTTGCCAACAATGGCATACTATTGACTCATATCCAGCTTCTCGTTCACTTGTAATCCCCAGGTCCTTTTCTTCAGATCATTAATGAAGATGTTGAACAAAACCAGCCCCAGGACCGACCCCTGGGACCGACCCCCGGGGCACTCCGCTTGATACCGGCTGCCAACTAGACATCAAGCCGTTGATCACTACCCATTGAGTCTGACGATCTAGCCAGATTTCTATCCACCTTATAGTCCATTCATCCAATCCATACTTCTTTAACTTGCTGGCAAGAATACTGTGGGACACCGTATCAAAAGCTTTGCTAAAGTCAAGGTATATCACGTCCAGCGCTTTCCCCATATCCATAGAGCCAGATATCTCATCATAGAAGGCAATCAGGTTAGTCAGGCATGACTTGCCCTTGGTGAATCCATGTTGACTTTTCTGATCAACTTCCTCTCCTCCAAGTGCTTCAAAATGGATTCCTTGAGGACCTGCTCCATGATTTTTCCAGGGACAGAGGTGAGTCTGACTGGTCTGTAGTTCCCCAGATTCTCCTTCTTCCCTTTTTTAAAGATAGGCACTATATTTCCTTTTTTTCAATCATCTGGGACCTCCCCCAATCACAAGTTTTCAAAGATAATGGCCAATGGCTCTGCAGTCACATTAGCCAACTCCCTCAGGACCCTCAGATGCATTGCATCCAGCCCCATGGACTTGTGCATGTCCAGCTTTTCTAAACAGTCCTTAACCTGTTCTTTCACCACTGAGGGCTGCTCACCTCCTCCCCATACTGTGCTGTCCAGTTCAGCAGTCTAGGAGCTAACCTTGTCTGTGAAGACCGAGGCAAAAAAAGCATTGGGTACTTCAGCTTTTTCCACATCATCTGTCACTAGGTTGCCTCCCCCATTCAGTAAGAGTCCCACACTTTCCCTGACCTTCTTCTTGTTGATAACATACCTGTCAAAACCCTTCTTGTTACCCTTCACATCCCTTGCTAACTGGAACTCCAATTGTGTTTTGGCCTTCCTGATTACATCCCTGCATGCTCAAGCAATATTTTTATACTCCTCCCTAGTCATCATAAGAACATAAGAATGGCTATACTGGGTCAGACCAAGGGTCCATCCAGCCCAGCATCCTGTCTGCCGACAGTGGTCAATGCCAGGTGCCCCAGAGGGAGTGAACCTAACAGGCAATGATCAAGTGATCTCTCTCCTGCCAAGTTTCCACGTCTTGTAAGCTTCCTTTTTCTGTTTAAGCTCACTGAAGATTTCACTGTTAAGCCAATCTAGTCGCCTGCCATATTTGCTATTCTTTCTGCACATCAGTATGGTTTGTTCCTGAGCCTTCAATAGGGCTTCTTTAAAATACAGCCAGCTCTCCTGGACTCCTTTCCCCCTCATATTAGCCTCCCAGGGGATCCTGCCCATCAGTTCCCTGAGGGAGTCAAAATCTGCTTTTCTGAAGTCCAGGGTCCATATTCTGCTGCTCTCCTTTCTTCCTTTTGTCAGGATCCTGAACTCGACCATCTCATGGTCACTGCTGCCCAGGTTGCCACCCACTTCTACTTCCCCTGCCAATTCTTCCCTGTTTGTGAGCAGCAGGTCAAGAGCAGTGCGGCCCCTAATTGGTTCCTCCAGAACTTGCACCAGGAAGTTGTCCCCAACACTCTCCAAAAACGTCCTGGATAGTCTGTGCACTGCTGTATTGCTCTCCCAGAAGATGTCAGAGTGATTGAAGTGCCCCATGAGAGCCAGGGCCTGTGATCTGGAAACTTCTGTTAGTTGTCTGACGAAAGCCTTGTCTACCTCATCCTCCTGGTCTGGTGGTTTATAGGAGATACCTCTAAACTTAACCCAAAGTCTCTCAAAAGGCTTTTCTCCAGTTTCATACTTGAGCTCTGAACAATCATACTGCTCTCTTACATACAGTGCAACTCCACCACCTTTTCTTCCCTGCCTGTCCTTCCTGAACAGTTTATACCCATCCATGACAGTGCTCCAGTCATGTGAGTTACACCACCAAGTCTCTGTTATTCCAATCACATCATAGTTCCTTGACTGTGCCAGGGCTTCCAATTCTTCCTGCTTGTTTCCCAGGTTCCTTGCATTCATATACAGGCACCTATGATAACTTAGGTTATATCCTTAGTATCTCTAGTTTATTTATAGTATGTACACCAGTCCTGGAACAGAGCTGGTCACCAATGGCATGCAGGGAAACTCCTCATTCAGGAATCTCAGTCAAACACCAGAGTCCCATCCCCAGCAAGCAACTCTGTGTTAAGAATCAACTCTTGTTAGAGAGATTAAGGCAGAAATTCTTGCTGTTTGCAACCACTTTCCCCAAAGAATCTACATCACAAAACTAACAACAATACAGCATTTCTTCCAAGACTGCCCACTCTTCTCATATGAAGGAAAAGAACTTGTAAGATTGTGTGTAACAGCGTCATCTGGTGGCTTCTGCCCTAATAATACTGTTCTCCACATGCAGGCCAGGACTGCTTGAAGCGTGAAGTACTACTCAGCTTATGAGTGATCAGTCCCTAAATTAATGATGCATCTGGGTGTGACTATGGACTGATATTCCAGTTTGGACCACAATGTCTGGCTAACTTGAACCCAAACCCCAACACTTCCACCAGCCTGTACTCCAGGGATGCAGATCTGGAGACTGGTCCTATCAC
This sequence comes from Terrapene triunguis, assembly GCF_002925995.2. NCBI lineage: Eukaryota > Metazoa > Chordata > Testudines > Emydidae > Terrapene > Terrapene triunguis. The sequence continues at coordinate 2,230,465 of NW_020664524.1, read as the reverse complement.
AGGCAACTCAGGTAGCAGGCTGATGTAGCTCATGTAGCTATGATGGTTCTCAGGGTACCCAGGGATCTGAGTCGGCTTGTTACCCCCTGCCTCCAGCATAAGGGAGTCTTGCTTGAGCCTGGCTGAGTGTTAGCTCGCTAACACCACCAGCCTGTTAGCCACTCAAGCACTCTTCCCTGGGCTATGCCAGCCCTGTCAACATCTTGCAGGTTAATAGTAAGTGCACCTCAGTCCCTGAGCCCCTTTGAAGCATTCCCCTGGGATATCCAGCCCCTGACATTGGCTACTCACAGAATTGCCATGACTGCTGTTCCCAAAGGAACCGCATCCATACCAGCTTCTATGATTCAACTCAGGATCAGCACTTTGCTTAATGTATCAGCACTTAGCTGTATTTATAGTGAAAACAAGAATAGATTTATTATCAAAGATTCAAGTGATAGCGAGTAAGGATACTGGAAACACAGGGTTACAGATGACACAAAATCATAATGCCCTTTTCTAGAGACTAAACTTAACTAACAGGTGAACCAAGAAGTTTATGTCACCCAAAGCTGCATTTTAAACCCAGGTTGGATGAGATCCTGTTTTCATGAATGTTAGCACATGGTTTACTTCCTAGGGGCAGGGCGATGGGGTGTCTCCTTTGCTTCCTAGATAGATCCTCCCAAAGTTCATTGTCTTTGCACACAGCCTCCGTGGCTTGTTTTTTCCTGTGTGTTATGTCCCTGTTGACTTCACATCTCTTTACTGATTTCATATGTAAATGGGTAGCCATTGTGTAAGCTTACAATGCATAATTTACATCTCAACAGAGAGCTAGGTGAATGAACCTACCCGACAGAGACAGATGAATGAACATCTCTTGTCCGACCAAAAACCTGTTTTTCACCTCTGCTGATGATAACTAAGGCTGCAGATTCCGTCAGATTCCGTGACTTTCCGTGACCTCTGTGACTTCTGCTATGGCTGGTGTGCCTGGCCGGGGACCACCTGAGCAGCTCAGGCAGCCCCTGGGCCAGTGGCACTGGCCATTGCTGGGGCAGTCTTGGCCCACTGCGCCCCCCACTCTCCCCAGCATCAGTAGGAGTTTGGATGTGGGAGGGGGCAGGCGGTTGGGGCACGGGATGGGGTGAGGTGGGTTCCGGGCAGCGCTTATCTCGAGGGGCTCCCCAGAAGCGGTGATGTTTCCCTCATTCAGCTCCCAAGCAGAGGCGTAGCCAGGCAGTTCTGCGCACTGCCTTCACCTGCAGTCACCGCGACCAATGGGAACTTCGGAGCCGGCACTTGGGGCGGAGGCAGCGTGCAGAGCTGCCTGGCCACGCCTGCACCTAGGAGCTGAGTGGGGGGATGTCACAGCTTCCAGGGAGTTGTGGGAGCCAGGTAGGGAACCTGCCAGCCCTGCCAACTTCCTCCTCCTCCCCCCCGAGCACCCGCAGGGGTCCTGGGCCACCCCACCTCCAGCACCTGCGGCGCCCCTTGGACTGCCCTCCCCCAGCACCTGTGGCACCCCCGGGCCGCCGCCCCCCCCCCAGATTTTGTCAGGGGTACATAGTAGAAGTCATGAACAGGTCACGGACTGTGAATTTTTGTTTACTGCCCGTGACTTTTATTAAAAATACCCGTGACTAAAATGTAGCCTTAATGGTAATTAATACCTTGCACAGACTATAAGAACATTGTTTCAATGTATATATATAACTTCTTACATAGTATCTGTACATACATTTCACACATATATTAATAGCCCGTGTGAGGCCAGCTTTAATTCGAGACATCACATGACATTCCTTCATGGAGCAGAATGTACATGCTGACTCATGAGATTTCTGTAACCCCTTGCCAGTTGGCATTGAGAGTCCTGGGTCACAGTCGCACAATGCGATGGGGCCTTATTTTCAGAGCAGCTGACACCTGCACCTCTGAGTGCTTTCAGCTGGAGTTTTGGGTGCTCACCCTCTGAAAATCAGGTTTGCCCTGTGGTGTCACAATTTGGAGTCTGCTATAGAGGGATCCAAAAAGTGGTAGCTCTGTTGGACGGGTAGAACTTACAGTGTTCAGGTTGGGCTTAAAGGGATCAAAAACCAGCAGTTTGTTTAGGCTTAGCTTTTCGCCCATTCCCATACATATAAACTTTACAGAGCAAGCCAATGCAGCTGACTAACAGAACTTAGTGATTGAATTATAGACAGTGGTGCCACTTATTTACGAGAGATTGCAGGCATCAAGTTTAATGAGCGCTGGTGCTGAAGGAATTACATGCTCGGTGACGCCCAACTTGAATGGGGTGAATGTGGGTTGAGGGTCAGAGGTGGATTACCAGCTGCTGATGGGGGATATTTTTGCAGAGGTTTCTATTATTTTCCTTTCTGAGAGAGGGCACAGTGCAGAGCCAGCAAGTTATTGCTCTGCCCAGGAGTCTGCCACTGAGATGCCTACCCTTTGGTGCCTCTACACAGCCCTGGGGGTTGGTCTTTTGTTCCCAGTTGACCTCTCCATGACTTGCTTTCCTGTCTGTTTACCCATTTTGTGAAGGATAAATCTTGCAATGGGGGATGTTGTGGCGTTAGGCATATTCGGATGAGGCTGAGTTAGCAGCTCCTGATGAGATCAAAATGCCAAAGGGATCACAAGTGTTTCCTGACTTGTTCGAGGTTAGTTTTAAGCTCTGGTTATTGCACTATCTTTGATTTGATCTGATCCCAAGTCTTGCGATATTTGCTATATTTGGTAAAGCCCCAGCACCCACAGTCATGTGATCACAGGAGAATCTCCCCTTTCATTTTTTATAAAAAGATGTTTCTAGCTCTCACGGTCATGAGAAAAGCTTGTGAACATCATCTGAGTGTCAAGTATCAGGAGGTAGCCATGTTAGTCTGTATCCACAAAAACAACAAGGAGTCCGGTGGCACCTTAAAGACTAACAGGAGGTCAATAACAAGAACCCCAAATGTATTTCTTTAAAATGTCATGATTTGGGCCCGCCTCCTGATTTTTGGCTGCTTCAGGTTGGCAATACTGCTGCATCCTCTCTTTAATAGCATCTCTGCCCCTGCCAAAATCTCTCTGATCGCCATGACTGTCTTCTCCCTAGGTAGCACTTCTTTTTGTAGCCTTGGACTTCTCTAATGAATTTCACTGGGAGCTGGGTGCCAAACTCCTTTACTTGCCGTAATTCTCATCTCATAGTGCTTGTCCATCCTCTGTTCTTTACAAACATTAACTAATTAATTATACCAGCACAGTTTTTTTAAACTGAATACTCTGTGTGGAGATTTACTGCAGCCCTGGAAGTAGGTGACACTGACAGTTGTTTTAATGGAACTGTGGAAAAGACAGACCTATAATTCTTACCTAGCTCTGCCCGGAGGGCGTCACTGATTGCTGAGAATCATCTAATGATAACCCTTCGTCATAGAATCATAGAATCATAGAATATCAGGGTTGGAAGGGACCTCAGGAGGTCATCTAGTCCAACCCCCTGCTCAAAGCAGGACCAATTCCCAACTAAATCATCTCAGCCAGGGCTTTGTCAAGCCGGGCCTTAAAAACCTCCAAAGAAGGAGACTCCACCACCTCCCTAGGTAACGCATTCCAGTGCTTCACCACCGTCTCGGAGTGAGGTCTCGTAATAGAGAGCTGCTTTACCCAGGATGCATGTGCCTCGCTCCTGTGAATGTTGTACATGTACATGTGCCTCAAGGGAAGGATACATTATTTTAATTTGTCTTCAGAAAAAAAAATTAGTGCCTCCATTTTCTTCTCATGTGGGAGATGCTCTACCTTCATTTTGGTGCCCGTAATATTGTCCCTTTTTGTCTATGGCGAGGCTAAATTGGGAATTAAGCCCCCTATGGAATATACACAGGGGGAAGATAATTTAAACAAGTGTCCTTGTGCTAGTGGGTAGATATTCAGCACAGACCTCTATTTCCCCTGAATGCACTAGGACTCAGTGGAGCGATAAATGGCTGGCAAGGAAGAGCTCAGATAGCTAGCCCACTGGTGCAATGGCTAGCAGCCCATTGCTGTGTGCTAGATGTGGCTTTGACGGCTTTGCTCACTGGATGTGGGTAGCCCATTCATATGTCAGCGGGGATGTGCTTAGCTTAGTTATGTGCATGAGCGGTGGAGCGAGCGACCGCCACCTGGCATAGGAGTACATCTGTCTTTATGGTTAATTTATCCACCCATCAGCCTCAGGAGAGGCCGCAGCCTACTCCTGGGCAGCCTCTGCCTCCCGAGAGAGAAGCCAGTACTGACACCACCACCCATCATGCTGACCAGGATTGTCTCATCATTTCCTTGTCCTCCCATGTCTGTCTGTCTCCACCTGTTGTCTTTTCCTCGTACATCAATGCTCAGCTCTTTGGGGCAGGGCCAGAGTTTTGTTCCGTTTCTGCATAGCACCTAGCAAAATAGGGCTCCTAGGTGCTATGGTAAGACAAAGATAAGATAAAGATAAGATAAATAGCCACTGGGGGGGATGGGGCCAGCAGAACCAAGCACAGGTGTAGCCATGCAAGGTTAGCCCTAGCCTCCCAGGAATCTAGGGGTACCCTCCCCAAGGGACCCCTTAGAGTTGGGTGGCTAGCCTTGGTTCCTTGCATGTTCTGGAGGGCCGCATACCCACTCCACTGCAGGGGCTAGTGGCTGGAGAACTGCACACCGGGAACTTTTCTGCAGGACACTCCATGCAAGCACTGTGTTCTGACCCTTCCGGCCCAGAGAGTTTCAGAGTGCAAATCACTAGCAGAGCATCTGGGCATATGCAACCCACCTCTGGGGAGAGGAAACACAGGTCATGCCGGCAGACTGAGCTATGTCTACAGAGCAATCGGGAGGTGTGATTGCAGCACGTGTAGGAAAACCGGAGCCGGCTTGGATCAATTTAACTTGCTAAAAATAGCAGTGTGGCTGCAACTGCACAGGCTAACCACCAGAGGCATGCACAGGCATACAAATTTGGCCGCTTTTGGAGGGGCACTTTCTGTGCCCCCTGCGGCCAGAGGAGCTGGCTCTTCTCCATGCCCCGAGGAGCTGGCTGTCCTCCTCTCCCTCTCCCCATGGCCAGAGGAGCTGATTCTCCTCCCCCATCCCCTGCAGCTGGAGGAGCTGGTTCTCCCCACCTCGCTCTCTCTGCCCTGGCCCCAGAGGAGTTCTGTGCCTCCACTGATTGGGGGGAGCCATGCTCCTGCTCCCTCTTGTGCATGCCCCTGCTAACCTCCTGAACACATGCTCAAACTGCCATGGGTTTGCTACTAGTTTTAGCAGGCCGGCTAGATCAAGGCTAGTTAGGGTATGTGTACCTGTGCTGCAGTCACACCTCCCGATTGCAGTGTAGACAGATCCTAAATGGCCGTTGCCCTTTGATCAGGATCATTTGAAAACTAGTCCTGAATTCCGACTTGTTTCCACTGGAATGAGATTACAAACACTTGCGCGAGCAGAAAGCTTTGCTGCCATTCACATCCGATCCCAAGAGTGTCTCTGGATCTGTCCTGGATCCAGGGTCACACAGAGATGTTCAGAGGTCCCCTTACCCTTCCCAAAAAATAGGGGAAATGGGGGTGGTGGGAAGTGAGCTGCAGAGCAGGCTCACCCCACACTCATCTCCCATGCTGTGGGGCTGGGCCCAGCTCCCAGCTCCAGGCCCCGTAGCACCACTCAAGCTTGGCCTGGCCTCCCCTCTGTCATGGCAGCCAGGCCAAACCTGAGTGGACTTGGGACCCATGTGCCAGGTCACAATGCCACTCGATTTGGGAACCCTCTCAAGCTGCCCCCTTTGCCTCCTCCCAGGAGGCCCTGCCCATATACTCCACTGAATCAACCTTGCATCAGAGCGCTGTTTGTCTCAGCATTGCTGGGTTGTGGCTCTTGTAGCTGTTGAGGACAATTGGTGGAAAAGCTAAGGCAATGTAATTCCAGCACCATTAAATTAGCAGACAGGGGCGGCTCTATGTATTTTGCCGCCCCAAGCATGGCAGTGAGGCAGCCTTCGGCAGCGTGCCTGCGGGATGTCCGCTGGTAACGCAGATTCGGCGGCATGCCTGCGGGAATTGCCGCCGAAGCCGCGGCAACTGGCAGGCCACCCCCCGCGGCTTGCCGCCCCAGGTACGCGCTTGGTGCGCTGGTGCCTGGAACCGCCCCTGTTAGCAGAGCACAGGGAGTGCCCCAGCCTAGGCCATTAACTTTTCCTAGTGTTTCAGCAACTCCTTTGGGTTGTGTTTGTTGTATTGGCTCTCCGTTGGGTGTCCTGGAGAGCACAGGCACTGACTTCCTCTCTACCTGGGGGGTGCTCGATTCCCCCTCAGCCCCCCCCACTCCACCCCTTCCCCCAAACCTCCACCCCCCCACCTCTTCCAGACCCTGCTCCACCCCCTGCCTCTTCCTGCCCCTGCTCCATACCTGCCCCTGCTCTGCCCCTTCCCCAAGGCCCCCCCACGTCCTCCCTCCCCCGCTCCATCCCCACCCCACCTCTTCCCACCCCCCAGCGCCCCATCCCTGCTCCTCCCTGTCCCTCCCAGCACCTCCTGCATGTCGCCGCAGGCAGGAGGCGCTGGGAGGGAGGGGAAGGAGTTGCTCAGCGAGGCCGCCGGCGAGTGAGAGGCGCTGGGGGGCGGGGATGGGGGGGTGCTTGGCTGCTGGTAGGCGCTAAGCACCCACTAATTTTTTTCTGTGGGTGCTCCAGCAAAATTGGTTCCTATCCATAAGTAACCAGAGGTTAATCTCATTTAGCAGTGAGAAAAAAAGAATTTAGCAGCTCGTCAGTTCCTAACAGCTTGTGATACAATGTGAGACCAACAACTGACTCCTAATTAGTTGCTTTACTTTTTTTTTTTTTTTGGCTTCCAATATTCTCTTGAAATGCCTATAAATCCTCATGCTTCCCTGACAGGCTGCGCCGACTCCACCAGGGAAATAGTTAACCCTTTTTCCTGGGGAAAGGTTAGACCTGTCTTGGCTTTATTGCAGAGACCCTCAGGAGAGGATAGAAATAGGAAGGCCTTCTTCCCCTTAGTCAGGCTCCTTTCTCTCCTCGTGTAAGCCACGGCCTCACCGTGCAGTGCATACAATTGTGTGGGAACCCTCTGGCCTGGGAAATTAGGGTTACCAACCCTCCAGGATTGTCCTGGAGTCTCCAGGAATTAAAGATTCATCTTTCATTAAAGATTATGTCCCGTGATGAAACTTCCAGGAATACATCAGGAATACACCAAAACTGGCAACCCTATTTCTTTCTGATGCCTCTGAGTGACTGTCCAGTTGTGTCTTAACTAAGGCTAGTAAACATTGGTTTATAGTTAAACATCGCTGCAAACTAAGTGGGGCATACAGGCAAACTAGGGTACTTCAACAGCAATGGAAGTCATTGGTCATGTTTTTAAAGGGTGTCCTATTAACGTAAATGCAAAATGTCAGTCATCTGTATAAACCCCCTTATGTGCGCGTGTAGACTGGGTTGTTGCTTGAATTGTCTGTGCGCAGCTCCAGTAACTGGGTGTGCAAACACGCACACGTGCAAATTCAGAGCTCTCCGCAATCCGCGGGGGCTAACTTTCAGAAACAGTCTCCGTTTTGCCAGTGTGTTTTTGCAAGCACAGATAAATGCTGTCACTTGCACTTGCTCTTACGCACCAACCTGCCTGACTTGTCACAGTCAGACCGGTAGATACGTGTGACACCATTGTGCCCACATGGTTGTCGGGGCAAGAAGCTCTTAAAAATCAGACCCTCTATGTCAGAGCCACATACTTCAATCAGAGTTCTACCCACCCACCACTGTCTAATCCTTTTTTACAACATACAAAGCTATTATAGCTTAACAATTGCTTGGCAAAGAGATGACTAAGAGGCGATATAACTGTCTACTCTAGCAGCAGAGGAACAAGTGTGTAGGATTCTTAAAGGAGAAATTACTAGCAGGAATAAGAAGAAATTATAAAAAGGGAAGTTTGGGTTAAACCTTAGGAAAAATATCCTAATAGTGAGAACAGTACATCTATGGGATATCTTTCAAGGGGAAGTTTTGAAGAGCTTGTTGCGCAGAATTAATCTGATCAATACCCTTGGGATGGGCAATCTAGTGACCAGGTTAGAGGGTGGGTAGGTGTTCTGGCTCTTCTGCTGTAGAGAAGGAACAAGCAGTAGTGTCGTCAAGGATAAACGTGGGTAAATGGAGTTGACCCACTTTCCACTTGGGGAATGGGGGTTGGTTGGGGCGAGTTTGCGCCTTTTTTTTTTTTTCCCACCACTGGGCACAAGGAGGTCGCTTTTGGGTTTCGCCAAAGCAGAGTGAGCGTGGTTCAGATCCGGGCCTCAGGGGTGATTGGGCTGATTGCATGAGAAGGGCTCCAGTTCTGATCCCTCTTGAGCGTGGTCTGTCCTGAAGATTCCTAATTCTGTGGGTGCTTTGGCAGCCTGTGAGTTTCGATGATTGACCCCAAAGGCCCAAGCTGAGACAAATCAAGCTCTGTTAAGGCTACCGGGTGCTATTCAGCCACTGGGGGCATCCGAAGGTGTTCTGCCTCACTAAGACCCCATGCCTTCCTCAGTCAAGGAGTAATTTGCTTCAGCCCTTTAATAAGTGCTGCCTATTTCCCCCAGTAGCCACGCACATGGGGGAGGGGAAGCGGGCTGTGACCCCGCCTACTCTCCATATGCTAGGGTTACGATACGTCCTTATTTTCCTGGACATGTCCTGCTTTTTAGATGTTAATCACCGTCTGGGAGGATTTTTTAAATATATATAAACGTCCGGAAAATACGGAGGTATGATAACCCTACCCACTGCCCCCTCTCCTCTTGGGGTGTCAGCTCGCTCAGCCTGCGGATTGCAAACTCCCTCCCCGTGCTGCTGCAACCCCGCGCCCGCGGTGGCGTCTCTGCAGGCAGCTGCGTGGGACCCGCGGCCGCTTCTCCCTCCTCCGAGCATCCCCCGCGGCTCCGGCAGAGCCTCAGTCTCCCCCCTCCGTCCCGACCATGCAAGAAGCCCCCCCCGCCAGTGGTCCGTGCAGCCGGGGCTGCCTCCCCCGCCGCGGAGCCGCTGCTGGGTCCCGGCACAGGGGAAAGTTTCTCGGCGCGGGTGGCAGCTCCTGGGAGCCCGAGCTCCCCCACCCAGGAAGGGCCCGCGTTGCAGCCCCTCCCGCAGCCGCCCGGCCTGAGCTGCTGCAGCCTCACCGGGTCAGGCTGGGAGCGGGGTGGAGGCTCCCCTGAGCCCGGGGGCAAGGCCTGGGCCACGCATGCAGCACTTCTCTGCTCCAGCCCGGCCAGAGAGGGAGCCTGTGGCTGGGGTGCAGCCTCGCAGGTGGGAGCGCACTGGGGCTGGGATGCCCAGCTTGGGGGCAGGCCCGGGGCCCGAAGCAACTTCCCGACCCCCGGCTCCGGCAGCTGCTGCGCGGGGGAAGCGCCCGGCCGGGGGCGCAGGGACTGGAGAGTGGTGGGAACCCGGGGAGGAAGCAGCTGTTTCGGGTGGCTGGGAGGGATGGGTAATGTGGCGAGCTCAGGGGAGGAGGCGGGGCTGGGATTTGGGGAAGGGGGCCAATAGGGCAGGGGGGGGGGGGAGTGGGGACGGGGACTGGGGGGGGGGGGGGGGTGGGAGGGGGGGGGGGGAGGGGGCGGAGTTGGGGCGGGGCCAGGGACCCCATGGAGTGTCCTCCTTTTTCAGTGTACAAATATGGTAACCCTACCATATGCGACTTTGCCCCTCCTCCCCCTTCGGGCAAGTTGCTCTTGGAAGGCAGCGTGTCAGTCTCAGGCATGGGCAGTTGTATTGACGGCTGGGCCCAGGGCTGGAGGGCTCCTCACTCCCCTTTATGCAGCCCTTGTATGTGTAAGGGGATTGCTGGCCCCTTACTAAAACTCAGTGGGGGTGTTTTGGTTGGCTAGCTCCCAATACCAAAAGAAAGGGGAAGGGTCAATGGGAAATCAGGACCCTGAAATTGACAGTCTCCAGGAACAATGGGGAGAGGCCAATGCTCCAGGTCAGCCTGATTGACAGGGCGGGCAGGTTAATCAGGGAGTCAGGAGACCGGGGGGCAGGGGGGTTCCTCTCCTCTGTGTGAGCTGGAATTGCCTGGGTCGGGCAGAGTGGGGCTGAGCTAAGGAGAGAACAGGGGCCTGAGCTGAGCTGGGGAGCAGAGCTGGGCCAGATCCGCAGGGGCCAGAAAAGCAGGCCAGGAAGCAGGTCAGTGCTGGGAGCAGAGTCACAGAAGCAGCCCAGGGAGCAGACCTGCACTGGGAGCAGAGCTGCAGCAACCAGAGCCAGAGAAGCAGGCCAGGGAGCTGGAGGCAGAGCAGCAGCCATGCTGAGGCAGAGTGGTGGAGCTGGAGCTGGGGCTGGAGCAGTCCGGAGCTGGGTGTGGTGAGCAGCTGGCGAGAGCGAGGAGGACCCTGGGCAGCAGGCCCAGCACAGAGAGACGCCCTCAGCCAAGAGGCCCTGCAGGCCAGACAGGGGGATCGTAATCCTGACAGGGAGGGCTGATGCTGGGAAGAAGGGTCCTGCCACCTAGAGCCTGAGGGCGTGTGGCCACCGCCAGAGCAAGTGTCTGACCCGCAGCATCTCTGCAGCACAGCCGGGGCCTGGGCAGGAGGCCTGGGCTGTGTGAGGAACAGACTGAACTTCCCTTATACTCCAGAGACGCTGGTTGTGATGTCCCCATGCCACAGAGCGGGGTTATTGTTTTCCTTTAACCTTTCCCTTTTTTCCTTATTTTTTAAATTGATTTGCTCTTTAATAAATTGTATTTGCTTTGAACTGTATGTAACGATCAGTGGGTCAGGGAAGCAACCAGTGCAGAGAGAGCATCCAGAGTGGGGACAGCCTGGCCCCTGCCCTAAGTGACCATGACAAGTTGGGAGTCGAGCCCCCCAGGAATCCTGGGCCCAGCCTTGTTGGGGTTACGAGGACTCTGCCCCACAAGAGAGTGGAAGGGGAGCCCTCGAGGGCAGGCAGGCCTCTGGGTAAAGGGAGTGGGAGCGAGGACTCAAATCCTTTCGCTAGCCCATTTCACTGGGGTAGTGTATAAGCCAGGACAGTTCCCCACAATAGCGGGACCTTCCCCCGCTTACATATGCCGCATTTCTAGCTCTGTATTTATACCCTACGCCACAGCTGAGGTTTAACCTGAGCCTCCAGGGACAAAAGGCTTCCTGACCTGGCCATGAGCGCTGCTGGGGCTGAATGCAGCTACTGGCTAGACAGGAGTTAGGAGCAGGCAGCTACTGTGCATCCAAGAGACCAGCCTCCTGCATTGCTGAACGTTTTCCCCCAGCTCAGAGGGGTTCCCAGGCAGCTAAACAGAGACATGGTCTGGTTACCTCATCCTGAGATGTGTCCTTCTTCTCTGGGGCTAGACTATGCTTGTGTCTCAGCCATAGGCGCCGGGTTCTCCAGGGCTGGAGCACACACGGAAAAAAATTAGCAGGTGCTTAGCACCCACGCGCAGCCAGCTCCTCCCCCCAGCGCCGCCAACCCACCATGACCAGCTGTTCTGCAGCGTGCAGAAGGCGCTGGGAGGGAGGGGGAGGACCTGGGATGGGGACGCTCGGGGGTGGAGTGGGGGCAGGAAGAGGTGGGGCAGGAGTGGAGCAGGGGTGGGAAGAGGTGGAGCAGGGATGGGAGGTTGGGAGAAGGGGTGAGGTGGGGGTGGGGCCTGGGGCAGAGCAGGGGCGGGAAGAGGCAGGGTGGGGGTGGGAGGTTGGGGGAAGGGGTTGTATGGGGCCGGGGCCTGGGGCAGAGCATGGGGGGTTGGAAGCCAGCCCCTGTGGTCTCAGTAATGCTTTAAACAGCCTGGCCACAAAAATCATTAGGACATTTGGGTTTCCTGCTACAATGCTCTGCCCTGAAGAACAGCTCTCCCCAAAACGGAACCAGTTGGTCAGCATCAATATCTGCACGCTCTTCTCAGCAAAGCTTGCTTTCTCTCTGATGAGGAGAGTCGGACCAAGTCTACCCACAAAATTAAGTCGACCTCAGTTACAGCAATGTACAGCCACCTCAGTAATTACATTGCTTTTGCATGTCCACACCATGCTCCTTCTGTCAGCAGTGCGCGTCCTCACCAATTTAACTGCCAGTGTGGGATGGCCTCTCAATGGCAGCAAATGGCAATGTAAGCCATGCAGTGTCTACACCAACACTGCGTTGACCTATCTACATCGACCTAAGCGCTACGCCTCTCATGGAGGTGGAGTTATTAAGTCAGTGTAGGGGGTGAGTTATATCAGAGGGAGCTTCTTCTTAATGTAGACGCTTACACAGTTAGGTCAATGTAAGCTGCCTTATGTCAACCTAACTCTGTAGTATAGACCAGGCCTAAGTGGCCTTCTGGATGGGCTAAGATTAATGCTGCTCCAAAGACAGCTTGCAGAGGCCAGGAAGTGCTGGAGAATCAAGAAGCCATCGCTCCCCACCATACAGTGCCAAAACCCCAGTCCATCAGTTTCTACAGGGTGGTCATGTCTACCATTGACATGGTCCTCCCTTTTTAAAGCCACTGATACTTCTGGTTAGGATAGCCACTGTCCCCTCATTTAATGATCATGAATGTTTCTTTGGAGAAGATCTTGGTTGACAACTAATTCCTTTGGCCTTTTTGAGATTGTTTACTACATTCTCTCTTCACTGATTATTTCAGCTCATAGTTTCTGATCTGCAGCTCCCTCTGACATCCAAAGGAGCTATTAGTGCAAAGTTCCTATGAAGATGGAGCACTTTAAGTGGCAACCATACTTCCAAACCCCTTTGAAAGAGGCCCGCTTGAACATTTCTTTACTGCTTTACTCTATCATTGACTCGCACCTTCCTCCACAAATCATCCCACTGGGACTACTACTGGACCACGGCAGCACTCAACGTGAGTAAGAGTAACACAGTCTGGCCCTTCCAGTGACCTAGGTGGAACATGGGGAGCACAAAGATGGCGTGGGTGTATTTACATGGATGCAGACGTGAATATGACCGGTTAGGCCCAAACTTTATTGCATCTGAATGCCCCGGCTTTCTAATAGAAACAACAACAGACTGGGGACTGTCCTGTGGTTGGTGGATGTGCCTGGAAAAAATAAATAAAAAAAAGTCTCTGCACAGTGGCCTGCTAATGTTTCTGACCTCTGAGCTGGAGGATCCATCTCAGCGTAGCTGAGGCATGGCAGTGCTTGGATCAGTGTAGAATACTATAAGAGAGGATCGAGGATGAAGACATAAAATATGACTTCCCAAACTGGAGAGCCTGTAGCAGAAATAACGGTGCTAACAAGGAGCCTTCCACAGTGCTGTCTGCACACACTCATTTTTTCCCCTCCCTCTCGCTTGACAAAAATGGTTTAGGCCTTTTGGGTTTTTCCCTGTGATTAAGACTAATGAGAAGAGACAGCTGAGGATTTATTAGTATCTGCTGGCTGATTTCAGTTTTACCTCTGTTGTGACAGAAGTTCTAATGCTATTATTCCTAAGCAAGGACTTTATGCAATGTGACCGTGAGCCTCATGGCAGCATAAGGAACCTTCTTTCATCAAGGCATCTTAACCCTTTCGCAGCCTACTCATGGGCGAGGCCTGAGGCCTGGCGTGTGCTGGCATGGCCAATGAAGCAACAAATGAAAACAGCAGAAATCCAGGTGGAAGAAAACTAGCTGAACCTTGGCAGCATTGCCATGGTAACTGGAGAACATGCTGCTGGCTGTCATTGCAAATAGCATGGCTTGTAATGTGTAGGTTCCCCAGCTTCTGCCGTGACCCGGATGCTATTGTTTTGCTTAGGAAATAAAGGCAAGCCCAAATAATAACTCATGGAGACATGTTGGAAGCCACTGACATTGTGATAGCTGGTTGTATTGTAAGTATTATAGGAGATTATTATATTTAATAATTAATTAATTTAATCATCTTTCTTCTTCTACAGTACCACTGTTTCTGGTTTATGACGTATTCTAGAGATGGGCCAACCTCCTGAATGCAAACCCCACTGCTGGGTTCTGATCCAAGTTCACAGCTCATCCACGTCTCTATAAGGAGTTGAATCTGAACCCCAAGGCCCAAATTAGTGACTGATCCTAATTCCAAGCACCTCTGTTAGGATTGTTCAGAGCTGTGGGTTTTGTTCTGCCCACCATAGAGACTCAATGTTTGACTCCAGCTCTGGAATTCGGATCCAGGTTTCTGGCACAGGGACATCTACCAGTGTCTTCATCACCTTTGGTCTTTCTCACGGCTGTTTTCACTAAAGAAAGTGACTCCAAGGCAGTTTCCGACCTCTACGTGACTCCTGCTTGACTCCCCCCTCCTTAGCCCCCAGTGGTAGAACAACAGGAAGGGGAATGGCCCATGTAAAAGCATCTTCTAAAGCCCATGCATATGTTGGCCCTGATTGTAAATTAACATACACTGGTGTCATTTGGGAGTAATTCCATTGACCTTAGACCAGTATAAATAGGATCCACATCTTCTGAGTTTTGTAGTGGATCTTCCTACAGACTGTCCTTCGTTTGAGAATCCTGTGCCTTAATTACTGGAAATGCATTCTCTTCACCGCCTCTCTGTCCTCTAAGTCGCCTCAAGACTCATAAAGAGAAACCACAGCTGTTTGCTGAGGGAGTCCTGTCTCTCCACCCCCCATCCTCCCAATCTCTTGGAACTTCTCATCTTTTGTGGCTTGTTCTCCATATTTTCTCTCTCACTTTAAAGCCACGTGAGATGCAATGTCTGAAAGATACTATGTAAAAATAAACTGAATTTGAAAGGATCCCACACATGCCCACCTTACATGTGAACTACAGGAAGGTTTTATTTTTTTAAAAAGATATTAGAATGAAATTTATCCTTAAGGTGGCTCCAGCCTGTGCCACTAAAGACAGCGCCTGTCTCCTGTTGGGATGGGCTGCAAGCTGGGCTGCCTGTACTATGGAAGGGAGTTTGTGCTGCCAGCTATTGAAGGATACTGCAGTGAAGCTGCAGCACCCCGAGCACCTGCTGCAACCCCCTGGGCCGCCCCCCCCCCCGAGCACTCACGGTGCCCCCCCGGGCCGTACCCCCCGAGCACCCATGGTGCCCCCCCACCGAGTACCTGGGCCTCATCCCCCTCCCCAGCACCCGCGGAGGCCCCCCCTGGGCTGTGCCCCCTCACCAGCACCCATGGAGCCCCCCGGGGCCACACACCCCTCCCCAGCACACATGGCACCCCCCAGGCCCTCCCCTCTAGCACCCGCAGCGCCCCCAGGGCCGCCCTCCTGAGCTGCACCCCCCCAAGTTTTAGTCAGGGGTATATAGTAACAGTCATGGACAGGTCACGGGCCATGAATTTTTGTTTCCTGCCCGTGACCTGTCCATGACTTTTACTAAAATGTAGCCTTACTTACAATCAATGAAAGGATACAAGCGTTGGGAGGATTTTAGACTGCAGCCTGGTGCCTTTTGTAAGAGTTGGACTCCTAGTGATAGCAGGGGATTTGTGTAGGGGGAGCTGCCCTCACTCCCTGGCCGGCTGCAGCATTGTTTAACTTACAGAACCAAGCAGCTACATCCGAAGTAGTTAAACATCGTCCTGTAAGTGGGACCCTGCTGCCTCGTCAAGCTTGAGTGGGCAGGAGGAGGAGCGCCCAGGAACCAGCAGGGATCCCCGCAGCTGGAGTGTGTCAGATGGGGAAAAAAGGGGGAAAGGATGGACACAAAATACTGGAAGAAGGGGACAGATGGCTCCCACCCCCTAGCCTGGGCAGCAGAGAGAAACCATCTCCACTGTAAGAGGCAGGACCACAGGCACCGAGATGACAGAGAATGATCCCAGGGTGGCACAAGAGCAATTCCTTCCTGCTGGGTCTGAGCTGCTGTCCAGCTGGAATAGATTTCAGCCCGGAGAATTGCTGAAAGCCAGGAAGTAGACTTGCCTTCATGACGGACGGCTGCCCACCAGGAGACAGCCATGGGCTTTAAAGCCAGAAGGGGACACAATGACCTTCTACTCCGACCTGCATACCACAGCCGGAGAACCTCACCCAATGGTTCCTCGTGGGGTCTCCATGTGCCCTGAGCCCAGGACAGGCCATTACCTGGCTCCCCAAGAGCAGATCAAAGTGTGTCTCAGAGAGCCACAATGCAGTCCCATTGCCCCTGTAGTCAGCTGGGAGGAGGGGAAGTAGTCTGCACCATCCCTATACCTGGCACAGCTTAAGTTCTGCTCCACACCAACTCAGCTGCACTGGCCGTCCTGGGGGGTGGAGCCAAGGCTCTGCCTGTTCCTTGCCTTGGCCTGTCCATTCCCCACCCACCTGCCCCCTTACCGCCATGCCCAGACCAGCGATGTGGGTGTGTCACACAAGCAAGTAAGGGAACTCCTTAAACATGCTGATTTCCTTACGTGGGTGCATAAAGCAGTTGATGACTGAGCCATTAGGCCCTGTGACACTCTGTACCTTGGGGGAGTGCCCTGTAACCCCCATATTCATCATTTGTATACAATTGTGATATTTCATAAAACATGCTATGTAAGGTATCATGGGAAAGGCTATGATCTGCCGAAAGCCATTGTTCTATCTAAATATGTATATCATTAGTGCATATGAAGTTATGAGATTGTGTTGTATGGTTGTCACTAAAATATGCTGTCAGTTGGGGAATCACCCAGATATTGGCCCCCCAGAAACAATAACAAGGGAGCTAACCAACACCTGGGGGGTGTCAAACGACCATCAACAGCCATTGTCCAGCAAGGGAGCTACAATTCAATGACTCACTTGGACAAGGCCACATCAGGGGAAGTGCTCAGCAGTGCCCACCAGATATGACTGGGCTTGTGTTCTCCAAGCACATGGAATGAGGATATAAAATGGGGGACAGAGGCCGCACAGTTTTTGTCCTGTCTCTTCCCCACCTATGTTGAAGGCAACGAGAACGCTGGAGCTGAGGAGATGGGTCCCCAGGCTAACAGGGAGAGCCTGTGTATGAAAGATTGTACCCAACCTGCAGTATCCAGTGGGGTGAGAAAAACTGCTTAGTCTTGATATTGCTTAGTCTAATAAGGTTGAGAATTTAGACTGTGTGCTTATCTTTTATTTTCTTTTGGTAACTACTCTGACTTTTTGCCTATCGCGTAAAATCACTAAAATCTAACTTTTGTTATCAATAGACTTATTCTAATATTCATCCTTATCAGTGAGTTTGACTGAAGTGTTTGGTAAATCTGCTCAGGTTACAAAGGCTGGTGTATATCTGCTTTCCATTGATGAAGTGGTGAACCAATTAATAAACTTGCATTGCCCAAGAAAGATCTTGAGCAGTGCAAGATGGTACATTCCTGACGTACATGTCTGGGAGCTGGGGAGATTTGGCTGGTGCCTTTCTCTGTGTGATTCATGAGTGGCTCTGGGAGCATTCATGCAATCTAGCTGGGTGTGGGCTTCAGCACCTGGAGGGGTTTGCTGCTTGTCACCAGTAAGGCATTGTGAGAGTCAACCCAGATTAGTGAGTTAAGGGGGCACAGCGGTCCCACAGTCCCAGGTTGGATCCTGGGATCCCATCACAGGCCCTGATTCAGAAAAGCACTTACATATGTGCGTAACTTTAAGCATGTGTCTAAGTCCCACTAAAGTCAATAAAGTAGATAAGCCCATGCTTAAAGTTAAGCTCAAGTGCTTTCCTGAATTGGACTGGAGTTAACCACAGTTGCTTGCCTAAATCAGGGCCTATTAAAATGCTATCAAGCTCAATAATTGGTGATAGGACTACAGTGTGAAAGGCAGCAAAGCATGGAGAATCCAGGTTATCCTTTTATAATCTGCCCCCTAGGTTAATTATCCTCCCTGTAACAAAATTTGCATCTTCTTTCCAATTTGCATTTTTTTGTTCTTTATATTTTTTCCTTATATATTTTTCTAACTTTGGCTTCCAGCCACCGTATCTTTGCATGGCTGAACTGTTCCTTACCAACCTAAATTGCCTTGTGAATATGTAATACTTCAGGGCAGATCTTACTTTTTCTAAAGCAAAAGAAAACATAACTTTTCCCCCCATCGGTACAATTATAGCTGAATTCTTAATAGAATTTTAATGAAAATACAACTGCACCTAGAACCCAATTCCAGTTCTTCTGAAATATAAAGCAGAGACTTTAGACACTGAGCTACATGCTCTTTTGTCCAGAGCTGTGAGAGTTCACAGGTGTTGTTTTGATCACTGTGCAATAGCAACACCCCGAGAACAAGGAAACATTTGGAAAAAAGGAGCTATACAGATCAAGCAAAGTACTTTTTCAAGACCTATGTGCGGTCACCGCTTAGGGTGACCAGATGTCCTGATTTTATAGGGACAGTCCCAATTTTGGGGTCTTTTTCTTATATAGGCTCCTATTACCCCCCACCCCCATCCTGATTTTTCACATTTGCTGTCTGGTCACCCTATCACCGCTGCTCACACCATGCCAGTCAGACTTTATACCATGGGTTATGTTGTGCTCCTTCCACAAATAGTTATCTCAGCATTTTTACTGGGGACCAAATCTTTAACCCAGCCAACAGGACTGTTGACTGAGGGATCCCACTGGGACTCTTTATCCAAAGGCACTCTGCGGCCATTGCTGTGCTAGCCCCACAGCTGATGTGCTTCTGAAGGGAATGGCCAGTTCAGCCTTCATTGTCCCCACCCCAAGCCACCAGTGCAAGCTGAGGTGAAAGGAGTCCTTGCTGAGCTGTGCTTTGTGATGAGCAGAGCCCCTAGCCCCTGATTACTGTCCCTAACCATGGTAGAACCACCCCAGTTGTGCTCCAGCCAGTGTCCTTAGGGGAAGTGGCAGCAAGATTTGCCCATAAATGCAAAATATTTTTAGATGCTAAAGATCATCAAGTGTTGGAAACACAGAGTGAGAAAGAGAAGAATTATTTTAATAGTAATAATTGCATCCATACAGGACTTGGATTCCATAACTTTGAACTATAAGGCAAGTGGGTGTCTTTGAATAGCACAGGTAGGAATTCATAGGGAATATTTTGGCTCTCATAAATGCAGTAGGACCAGACTTGGAATTAAAGGGAACCAAAAATTCCCACTAGCAGATAACACGTGTCCCCTTATTTGTACCAAGGTCTAAATCCATGGAAAATTAAATCACACATAAGCTGCTGAGTTTGTTTCCCTTACCAAAAGGCGGAAAGAAGAATCTATTTCTTGCTAATAATTTCTCCATAGATTTCCTTTTTAAAACACTTTCCATCATGGCAAGAATGACACTCACACCCCCAATCTACCCCAACACCACCTGCCAAAAAAATGAAAAATGAAATAAAAAGCTACGACAAACCAAGCAGCCAACGAAATACCCCCACCAGAGGCCTTGCCATCCAAAAGGCATCAGGGCCAGAGGCTCCATGCAGCCCACTGGGGACACTGTTATTGCAATTGATTTTATGTGTAAGATGCTCATATACTACAGCGATGGACAGCAGTTCAAAAGCCTTAAGGCAGATGGGGAGAGAGAGACACTGCTGAGTCAAATGGATGGTTCTGTTGGATGCTTGAATGAATTAGCCTCTCCAGAGCTACAAAGGATGAAATCCACCTGTTACCCGCACACTCAGGAGGCACCCACCTTTGCCCTGTTCCTAGGGCTCAAGGCGTAACTCCACAGTCTAGGGCACCCACCCTTGCCCTTCCATGGGCTCAGGGTTTAACCCTACACTCTGCGGGTTTGCAGAATCTTTTACCAGTGAAAGAGGCTGAAACAGTAATATCCGTCACCTCTATTTGTTGAGATTTCGCACCCACAACTGTTGATAAGTGATTCCTTGCCACTCAGAATGCTGTCAAACAAAGTTTTCTTTAAACATCTCAAGATCTGTTTCTTTATCTGGTGATGGTGGGTACTATTAAGACAGGATCGCCTTCTTAACAGCCCGGTAGTACATGACTTCCTGCTTCTTGGCTCATGGCTGCTGCTTTCCTAATATGGCTGCAAAAAAAGGCCTCAGACTTTACACACCCAATACAGAGAGCATCAAACTCCCAGGGTAGCTCCCTGTAGGGATGGATGAGGGTAGAGTTGCTGCTCAGGTGGTACAGAGAGGAGTGGGGGTCTGTTTTGACCTTAAATAGACCAGTGCAGAGGAGGCCATGGGACCTGTACTTAGGCAGGTCCAGTGTCCCAGACCCCCTGCCCCCACATAGGGGCATTGTTGGACTGTGGCCACTATTCTTGGATAGGCGCTGTGCTGCAGGCCTGTGCCCTATCTGTGGGCCGGGAGAAATGGACTCTTCCCTCACACCCGGGGTTGTTCCTTGCAGGGGCGGTGAGTTATATGAGCCTGTGGTGCCCATGCTCCAGGAATATTCAGGGCCTGGGGCCCCGGCTCCACCAATGTTTGGGGCCAATTCTCTCCCCTGGCCCCATCGCTCCCAGAGCGTCCCCCAGCCCTTCCTGCCACCCCCACATGCCTCCCCCAGAGTGTCTCCCGGCCCTGCCTACCGCCCCCCCCGCCGATTTAAAAGGGCCCAGGGGGCCCCAGCCGCCGCCACCACCACTGGCAGTGCAGCGGGGCTAAGGCAGCTTCCTGCACAGCCTCGCTGCGCGCCACTTCCGGAAGAGGCTGGAATGGCCCTACAGCCCCGGGGGGGAGGGTGTCTAAGCACCGACTCTGTAGCTCCCATTGGCCAGGAACTGCGGCCAGTGGGAGCTGCGAGGGTGGTTCCTGCAGGCAGCAGCGCGTGGACACCCCTCCCCCAGACCCTCCGCCTAGGAGCCGCTGCCGGAGGGGTGTGCAGGTTGCTTTCAGGAGCTGCCTGAGGTAAGCGCTGTACCCCTCACCCTTTCCTGCACCCCAACCCCCTGCCCCAACCCAGAGCCTGTGCCCGAACACCCTCCCAGAGCCTGCTGCCCGCACCACCTCCTGCACCCCAACCCTCTGCCCCAGCCCAGAGCCCGCATCTTGCACCCAAACTCCCTCCCACCCAAACTCCCTTAGGGAGGGGGGGGGGGGGGGGGACTTGGACCCGTTCTGGGCACCACCAAAAATGATACAAACCTGCTGCCCGCCCCTGGTTCCTTGCACAGAACCCAGCATTATGGAGGGAAGGAGTTGAATTTCACTGTGTCCCTAGGTGAGTTGTCAGCAGCGGGGATTGAACTAGACACCTTGCGTTCTAAAGTCATGAGCCTCTACTGCCTGAGTGAAAAAAGTCGTTCCTAGAGCAGGCTTAACATGCACTACATATGGCCCAGCCACACGTAGCGGGGAAGAGAATGCCGCACTGAGTGGGTCGCATGTGCAGGGGTGGTTGGTATGGGACACCAGGGAAGGTTAGGAAGCTGGGTAGGGATTTCCTGGTAGGCAGGGGAGCTAGAACCCAGGAATAGCCTTGAGGCTCTTCATCCCCTTTGAACTTTGCTCCTCTAGTAGCTTTCTGTGCAACTCTCCGGAATGTTCAGTTTCCCAGAAGTGCTCTTCAGAGCACATGGATCTCTGAACAGTTTGTCCTGTGGCTGAAATAAGTACAATCCCCACAAAGGACAGGTATCAAAGAGCATTTTTGTTTTGTCCCATTGCCATAGGGACAGCAAGAAGATGTGCCTTAAGTCCTACCATTGTGATTGATCACATTAAATTTTGCTCCAGAATAATTCTTCTAAAATGCAGTTTGGGAATGGACACATCTGATTGGGTCCAACTGGGCCAGTCTCTCATTAACCAATTAGCTGCCTCTCAGCTCCTTGTGCACTTCTAGTGGGGACCATGCTACATCTATCCCCATTGATCATAAAGAATTGTGGGTTTACTGGCATGGGGCAATCCCAGCTGGCACCAGAAGCTGAACCCTACAATCCAGACCTGTGCCTTTAACTAAGCGGCTGTTGCTTTTCCAAAACCCCACTTGTACTGAAACAAAAACAAGATAAGGGTGGATTTTAAAGAAGTCTATTTATTACACTCCTTATCTTATCTTCACAGATCTAATGTTCACTTGAGTTCCTGTGTACACAGAGAAAAGAACACATAACCAGCAGAAATAAAGTGATGCATTAGACTATACAGTCTTAGCAATAACAAGGAAGTCCCTTCTGGTTACTTGCACAGGCTTTATAGTCCCCACTAACATTACTGTTCTACCTCTGGCCACAGTGCTAGGCTCTGTAAGCCCCCTACTAAGAGAGTCCATGTGCCAAAGAGCTTGCATTGTAAACAGATGACAGTGAGGCAAAGTCAGTATTAGGGCTTGTCTGCACAAGGAGTTGTAGCTATTGGTGATTAACTATTCCTGATTGACTCTATGCGGGAGAGGCTCTTATTCCAGAATAATCATACCTTATTCTGAATTAGACTATGTCTTCACTACCCGCCGATCCGGCGGGTAGCAATCGGTCTATCGGGGATCGACTTACCGCGTCTAGTGAAGACGCTATAAAATCGATCCCTGATGGCTCTACTGTCGACTCCGGAAATCCACTGCAGCAAGAGGCGGTAGCGGAGTCGACGGCGGCGCGGCAGCGGTCGACTTGCCGCCGTCCTCACAGCCAGGTAAGTCGACCTAAAATACGCTTCAGCTACGCTATTCACGTAGCTGAAGTTGCGTATCTTAGGTCGACCCCCCGCTGTAGTGTAGACCTAGCCTTAGTGTAATGCATTTTGGAAGTGAATTAAGTTAATTCGGAATATGGCCCTCTTATTCTGGAATAAAAGCGACCAGACATGGAGTCAGTTCAGAATAGTTCACCTTCTTTAAATTCTCAACCTTCCTTATTGCAGATTAACTTTCATGTGTAGGCAAGCCCTTATTATCCATTTTACAGACAGTGAAGGAAGGCCTAGAGAGATTAAGTGACTTGGACATGGTCACAAAGGGTGTCTATGTGAGAGCTTTGAATTTAAACTCTCATCTCCCAGTCCAGTGCTTTAACCCCAAACCCATCCTTCCGTTTCATGTCACTTTCCTAAAACACCAAACACTTTGAACCAGATTGTAGAAATAGCAGATAGTCTACCTATTTCCATATGTAAATTTTCTTAGTCACAGTCTATCAAGCTTTATTTCTCCCAACTAGAGTTCTGCATGACCCTGTGCCTATGCAATGAAGATATGAAATGCTACCAGATCACAATGGCCGTGTTTCACACTCACCTTGCACTGAAATAATAGACTGCACAAGGTGCATTGAATTGGGTCTGAAGTCGAGGTATGTCTTCACATATTCAACCTGTCTTCTAGGCCATGTCTATACGTACAGTGCTCTGCCGTTGCTGCGCGTCTGGTGAAGACACTCTAGGCCAATGGGAGAGAGCTCTCTCCCGTCAGCATCATAAAACCACCTCCACATGTGGCAGACCCAATGTTGGTGGGAGGAGTTGTGTGCACACGAGCGCTTATGTCGGCATCACTTATGTTGCTCGGGGGGTGGAGGGGAGGGATGTTCATGCCCCTGAGTGACATAAGTTATGCCTACAGGCTGAAGTGTAGTCCATCTGCTAGCTTCTCATCACTGCCTGTTGCCACTCCCATGTCCCACCAGGGGAAGATGACTAAACAATACTAAATATTAATATAAAAAATAAAGCTTTCCCCTGAGTGGCCGCCTCACTTTGCTGTGTCACCCCCTTCCCCGCCCCCAGTGCGTTGATGGCATCCTTACTCATTGTGTTGCCTTTATTAGTGTCAGAGTTTAAAAAAAAGTGCTCCACACAATCTTCACCCAGCAGTTAGGCATAGATCACCATTCACTTTGTGCTCCCTATCAGTACCCGGGTTAGGCCAGGGAAGCTAATGATCTAGCCAGCAGACCAAATTCGGTGATGAATCCTGGTCATGTGCCACATCAGGCACGTGGCGCATACGCTAAGAAGAAGTCGGGCATCTGAGATGCTCATACTAGAGTCATCAGAAAGCACATGTTTGGCGCTGTCATTATGAATGCTCATGTACAGAGTTCCGTAGAAGTGCCTGGCGATACAGAAAGAACTAGCGCAGATAATGCCCTTCTCTTACGCAGCTAATAAGCTAAAACACAAATTTTCAAGAGATCTCAGTTCTGCTTTTAGGCACCAAGATAAGTGGGTGCATTTTTCAAAGGAGGTCACTGTTTGGGGAGCTGAGCACTGTAGAAATCTGGCAAAGTACTCCATTTAGGAAGGAACAATCAGTTGCACACATACAAAATGGGAAATGACTACCTAGGAAGGAGAACTGTGGAAAGGGATCTGGGGGTCATAGTGGACCGCAAGCTAAAATATGAGTCAACAGTGTAACACTGTTGCAAAAAAAGCGAACCTCATTCTGGGATGTATTAGCAGGAGTGTTGTAAGCAAGACACGAGAAGTAATTCTTCCTCTCTACTCTGCGCTGATTAGGCCTCAACTGGAGTATTGTGTCCAGTTCTGGGCGCCACATTTCAGAAAAGATGTGGACAAACTGGAGAAAGTCCAGAGAAGAGCAACAAAAATGATTAAAGGTCTAGAAAATAAATCCTATGAGGGAAGATTGAAAAAATTGGGTTTGTTTAATCTGTAAAAGAGAAGACTGAGGGGGGACATGATAACAGTTTTCAAGTACATAAAAGGTTGTTACAAGGAGAAGGGAGAAAAATTGTTCTTCTTAACCTCTGAGGATAGGACAAGAAACAATGGGCTTAAATTGCAGCAAGGGAGGTTTAGGTTGGACATTAGGAAAAGCTTCCCAACTGTCAGAGTGGTTAAGCACTGGAATAAATTGCCTAGGGAGGTGGTGGAATCTCCATCATTGGAGATTTTTAAGAGCAGGTTGGACAAACACCTGTCAGGGACGGTCTGGATAATACTTAGTCCTGCCATGAGTGCAGGGGACTGGACTAGATGATCTCTCTAGGTCCCTTCCAGTTCTAGGATTCTAAGAGGTTCTGGAGGAGCCGGAACCAGGGGCTGCAACCTGACACATCCTCCATAGATGTGTGTCAGGGTCTCCCGGTCCCCACGGAAGGGCCAGGTGTCAGGGGACAGTGCTAACTGGAAGCAGCACTGTAACACATGCGAATGGTGTTGGGAAAGTGGAGAAAGGGTACACTGACACCTTCTCATTCCTGGACATTTATTGGCTCAAACTTCCTTGTAGTTGTGAAACATTTTGTATTCACCCTCTTTGTTTTGTTTGCATGGAGAGAGCGCTGGCACACGCTCCAGGAAATTAGCTCTTAACTAAAAGCATTTATGCAATCGGGGGCTGCATTTGGGGAAGTTAAGTCTACAAAAACAATCTCCACACAATTCTGATTAAGAGAGATAAATCTGCCAGTAAGAGGCTAAATTTACTCAGAGCATAACCTCCCGCCCCTTGCCCCACCAGCCAGGGGCAGGCTGTGTTTGCTTCTCTTGGGCAAGCTCCAGAGAACATCAGGAGGCGAAAAACAATCTCCAGAAATTTGAAAAATGTGGAACAGGCTGGGGGGAAGGCAGGGGAGCTCAGTCAACCAACAGCAAAAGCGATGGATATAATTTCAGCCCCTTTGCTGCTTTCAAGGCGGGGACGCAAATGGCAAAAGTGTTTTAAACGGAAAGCTCGGGGCAGAAATGTTCATTAATAAACCCAGCAAAGTAAACACATGCCCTGTGTGCCCACATGAGAACCAGGGAGAGGCAAACCTCCAAAAGCTTGGAGAAGCCCCTGTATGTTTGCGTGCTTCTCTGGAGTAGCCACACCTCTTGAGTCTGCCAAATCAGCTTGTAAATCTCATTGAATCGGTCTCTCCTGTGAATTATTTTTTTCCTCCCACCAGGATCTGCGTAGCTGAGTTGTGGCTTGTGCAATGCAGTCAGCCATCCATCCCGTGATGGTTTGGGCCAGCCCAGGACTTTAGAGTGAATCTGGTCTCTAAGTTACAGCAGTGTAAACCTAGAGGGACTGCTCTTCCTTCAGTCGATTTACTGGATTCCTGACTTTGTTACATTAGGGTGAGGTCAGATCAAAAGGTTTGGGCTAGAATTTCCAAAGGAGCCCAAGAAAGTTCGCCACCCTTCTGCCTTCTGGTATTGGTCCCAGTTGTACTAAGAGTAACAGTATTTCTCATGGTAATTCAGCCCATCTGCTCCTGGCCAAAAATCTAGAGGAGAGCGACCTTCCAGTGTGAATGTGCTGAAGCACATAAAAAAAATAACCAGACTTCTTCAAAGCTCAAGGCAGGCCTGGTCCATTTTGAGTCCTAAGCAGGGCTCCTGGAAGCTCTCACTTCATCTGAACTGGGTCACCCATCCCTAGCTTTGTGGGAGGGTTTTCGGTAGCTGGGAGTTGTGCTGGGCTGGGGTGGGAACAGCAGGGAGGTGGGAGATGGGTTAGGCAGGGAATTGGCAGCTGTCCGGGTAATTGGGCAGCAAGACATTACACACCATGAACAGCCAGAGTAAGTCCACTTTCCAATGCATGTAGGTTGCCCTCTACCATAAAGATTTCAAGCGCTGTGTTCCCCACACCTGGAGCCCCGCAGCGATGCTATCTGAAACATTTCTTCCTAGCCAGAGACTGGCCTGCCCCTTTAAGACTCATTTCCTGTGCACAGCACTGATCAGGCACCACTAACAAGTTCTGCTGATTTACTGGTGACTCAGTTGTAGGTTTGGTTTGTTTTTTTCTCCCCAGTTATCTTTAGCGTTTGGTTAGTTGGGCCCCAGAAGAAGCCACTGGTTCAAATAATACCTCAGATTGGAAGCTTGGCTCTGTGTGATCGGTCGGGATTTGGTATCAGGCAGTGAGCTACCTGGGCAACTTTTCAGTTCTAGAAATGGCAGGAGGGTAGCGTGAGCCCCACCGCTGCAGATGCTAGCTAGCAGAGATCACAAGCATTTTGCTTGGGGACCAGTTAATTAGTCACCACAGAGTGTAGGTTTGGCTCTGTACTGCCCCCAGGGAGTCCAGATCCTGCCCTCTGTGCTGCAGGTACCCCCTCCTTTAGCACCACTCTCTGCATTGGAATCCCCCGGGGCCTCGTGTTCTGGGGCTGAATCCGGCTCATGTGCTGGGGCCATGGTGTGTGTGGAAGGCTCCTGTATAGCCTGTTGCACTCACACTTCAGGACTATCTAGTCCTAATCTGACATTATACCGTCAATAAAGTGCTGGCTGCCATCTTGGCCAGCACACTAGGAGGTATACTGGAGACGTCCAGAGCTAAAAACCTGAGGTGCTACAGATTGAGCTAAAGAGCCAGGCTCTGTTGATTGGACTGTAGTAGACTCCTATACCCTCTGTAGCTCAGGCACAGAGGGGGACCTGTGCCACAGACTCACCAGTGGGTTACGTACTTCCTCTGGACAGAGGAAGCTCATTCCGAGTGTCTGAGGCCTACAGCAGTTCAAATCCCAGATGAGCACCCACTTACGTGACAGCCACCGCCTAGGCCCAATTCACCCGGTACTGAACCAGCGACCTCCAGAGATAAAAACATGAATTGCTAGAGCTCCCTGTCGGGGCTGGAGCAGACCCATAGCCTCTGCAGATCAGGCACAAAGGGAGGCACAACCCACACGTGAGTTATGCTAGCATAAGAGCGATACAGCAGAGTGACGTAGGGTATATGTTTGTTAAGTCATAGAATATAAATTCTATATTGGATCAATCAGTAGGGGGCATGGATCAGCATTCACATTGTGCTCCACATCAGTCCCTGGCCCGGGGAAGCTAATGATCCAACCAGCAGACCAAATTCTGGTCACATGCCACCTGAAGCTCGTTGCCCATACACCAAGAAGCAGCAGGTCGGTGACATCCAGAGAACCTCAGTATCTAGACACATAAGGCCATGCCCTCTGCTGAACCTCACTGGCAGCACAGTTCCTAGAGAACTGGCTTACCCTTCTTAATTTAGAGCAGCCCCAACTAACACTGGGGGCTGGCTTGGGGACTCATTCTGACAGTTGGGCCTAGCACAGCTCAGTCAGACCTGAGGAAATGACTCAAGTGCACATGCTGAGGACAAAACCTTCATTCAGCCTGACTGCTCCATTCTTGGCATGAAGACACACACAGCAATCGAGCTCTTGGCGTACCAGAATGCTTCAGATAGGCCGAATAGAGGGGCAGCATGGTGTGGACTCCAAAAATTAGACCAACTAGCTTGGTAAGGATTTTCAGATCAGTCATCCTAGGCAGAGCCTTTTAATGATAAAAGAATACAGACAGACAAACAGACGTGTGCACGCACACACACGCACAATGGCTGTTCATAAAGATCATTCGGAAATAAAGATCTCTTGCTTCCCAACTTGACCTGGTTGACATTCAAACCCTGCAGATATTTTTGTGTGGCACCTTCTACACTTCATGCATTCACTAGACAACACAGGATTTTGCTGTAGATTTTGCTTAGTGCAAAGAGTCCACCTACTTGCTGATTGGCTCTTGAGCCAAACCGCAATCCGAGAACACTACACATTCTTCTTGCTTCCAATAATGCACCATTTTCCTGATTAAAAATGAAAGGCTTGAAAAAGATGCTAAACAACAGGCCAGGGCCAGAGCCTCAGCTAGGGTAAACTGGCGTAGCGCCATTGAAATCCATAGAGTTATGTTGATTTGCACCAGCTGAGGACCTGGCCCTGTTGTCAGTCCTCAAAAAAAATCTACACTTTCTTATTCTGGAAGCTGTGGCCAGTGCCAGTGAAATATGCCATCTATACAACAGAGTTATGCTTTTTTAATACACTTTGCTGCTGCCAAAATAAACTCTCCTTGAGATACAGACAAAAAAGGCATTAACAATATTGGCATATGCTTTGGTGGCTGCACTTCCTCTGACTATCCCTAGCAGGACTTTCTGTCACAACCCCTTTCTTTCTTTGGGGCTTAACTCTAGGGCTACCTTAATGATCTTTCCCCTAAAAACATATGGTTCATCTGTCCTAAATCAGCACAGATCCACGAAAGTCAATGGCATTATGTCAGTTTACACCAGGTGATGTTCTCTAGCCTTAAGTCCATCCCCTTCTGGAGCAGCAAGAAGGGTTGGTGGGGGAAACCCACAAATGCGGGTTCACATTCTGCCAAAACCAAACCCCTCATTCTGCCCTCTGAGCTCCAAGGATGAGCTCTTGCCACAGCATAGCTGACTCCCAAGTTGGTGGCTTCACCATATAGCTATCTCTTTCCAGCTCTCCATGTGCCCAAGGGAGACTCTGAGAAAGCAGAATTCCTCTTGGCCAGCAACACAGGTGATAAACGTTGTAGTGACCTCCTAATGCAATGTCATAGCACAGGGATGCTGCATTTGTCCAAAAGGACAGCAGAACCCGCCTGATGCTGCTCTTCAGGTCAGGAGATATAAGCACTACTGCCTTGGATGCAGCTTGAATTCCACTTGTCTCATTCGCTCAGCCCTAGCCCAGCAATGACAAGTTTCTGAGAGGCATCCTTTTTTCAAAGCCGCTGTTTGCAACATCACGTTGCAACATCACGTGATACAAATCTCAATGTTTTTCCGAGTCTTATCTTCAAATTTTCCTTTTGCACAGCTTCACTTCTTCCTTTCTTCTCTTCTGTCCAGTCTCCTAAGCCTATAAACCCTGTGAGCCTTCAAATTAATTAACTCTGTTATTATTTTTTCTGTGGTGTGCTGAGGACTGTGTTGGACCTGCAAGCTATCACTTTAAGAGTAGGGTTTTTTCCTTGTCCTGCTTGCAGACTAGGGGGCTCTGTAGGGAAGCATCTGGGAGCAGCTCACAGTCTGCAGACAGCCAGCCTGAGTAAATGGGGGTGAGTTGTGCATCACTGCCTTAGGGAGGAGCCTGCTTTGTCTCTCTCTGCCTTTGGATTCTTGTATGTTATCGTTCTGGAGTCTAAGAAATAAAGTTGTGTTACATTGCAACCATCCAGCAAGAGTATTTATGTTTTTAATTGAACATCTTTGTGTGTAGGCTGTGAACATAACATTTCCCACACCAGAAATCCTGATCCGTAGTAGTGTTCTCTTTAGGGTTGCTCCAAAGTTGCATTCCTATTTTGCTACTGTTGGCTTACCCCTACTCAGCCAAGGCATGTGTGCTGAATGAATGATGGGCACATCCGAAAGGACACCCTCTACGGTGAATTGGCATCTGGAAAAAGACCCAAAGGATGCCCAAAATTGTGTTTCAAGGATGTGTGCAAGAGAGACCTCCAAGAAATGGATGTGGATAACTAGGAAGATCACACTCAGGACCGCAGTTTTGGAAACAAGAGCTTAACAAAGGTGTCCAGAGTTCCTAGAGGAAGCCGTCCAGCTTAGCAGAGGAGAAAAGAGCTTGCAAAAGGCAGAGTCCAAAGGGTTGAAACATCGTCTTTAAATGTGACAGATGCAGCAGAGACTGTCTCTCTCAAGTGAGTCTCTTCAGCCATAGCCACAGCTGCCATAAAACCAACTGTGTAAATTCTTTACCTTTCAGCGGCACATACCCATGGTCTTTCAAGATTGAAGGATGCCTACTATTTCTCCAAGGTCAGAGTCAGATAGATTCAGTTGCTCCTCCTGAAAATGATACTCATGCAATGTTAGCTCTTTTTCTGGGCGCTGGTAAGAGACAACCAACTAGGGACATTCTACCTATCATTTTGGATCAATCTGGAGTTTATTTTCTCTTTGGCATCACAGTGTATGCTGGCACTAGCAATGTTTCAGACCTTGGGATGGGGAGAGGAGGCAAAGACTCACAAGTATCTTCTCTGCAGTTCTGTACTAGAACTAGAAGAAACAAGGAGCCCCAGGATGTGCTGTCCCTCTTTGAGGTAAATTGGAAACATGTCATGTGCACCGATAGTAAGGTCACACTTCACCCATGGAGTTTTAAGTCATGTAACCACCTTTTTTGAAGGCAGGTCTCCTTAAAAAGTAGCTAGGGAGAGTTTCCCTAAACAATACATATATTTGTATAGGGTGCATCCATTTCAGAATTTAGGGCTGAGTTCAGCACGATGCTTAAGCCCATTTTAAGTGCTGTGCTGAGTAGGGGGGTACCCGCTGAATCTGCCAATGAGAAAGTTCTGCAGCCAGTACCAAAACTTACTAGGGATCTTGATGTAGAGACAGACCTGCATTAGAGGCGTCATGCCCTCTAAAAACCCTCATTGGCCAGGAATCACTGATCTGCAGGTCACACACTTCAGCACTAGGGCAGCAAAGGGAGGTGAAAACATCATGCCAAGGGCTAGCAACAGAGATAAGTGAATGGGCTTGAACTCAGCTGCTTCGAATATTTTGGGCATTGCTTTATGAGCCCTTGGGGCAGTGGGGAGTTGAAGGGAAAAAACACAGCAAATACACTAACCTATGTCCCCACCTTCCCAGTCAGTGTAAAGATGCCTTACAGTGGGTGAAAATGACAATAAACTATTTTGGGGCCTGATTCCCATTTACACTAAGGGCCAGACCTTCACAGGCATTTAGGTGCCTAATTCCCATTGATTTGAGGATCTGGGCCTCAGGTCTTTACACTCCCTCTTCATGGCCCTTTATGCTTCCAGAGCAGAATAATGGGGCCTGGCACGATGGCCTGCTGCTTTAAGGGCCAGGAGGCCTGGAGCTAGCTGGCCTTAGTCTATCATCTCCTGCTGATGCCATAGTGAGCTGCTTCCCAGCCTAAGGGGGCTAAACTAATGGGGGTTATGTGATAATCACCTGGGCCTCATAAAAGGGACAAAAGAAAAAACAAAACAGTTTGAGACTGTGAGGGGACTTCAGGGAAGGAGCCTGGGAGTCAGAGCTCTACTTTGGAGCCAGAGAGCCTGAAAGAGAGCCCAGAGGGCAGGCTGAAGAGGGCTCAAGTGGGCGAAAGAACTTTTGTTTGGACTTTTGTTACCTCAGAAAGACACTGAACTCGGAGGGCGACACAGCCAGAGGACTGAGCCACGAGAACCCCAGGAGAGACAGAAAACCCTGGTGAGGGGAAATTGAGGCAGGGAGTATCTGCACTGCCAAGTCTGGACAGCAGGGGGTGCTATGGGGCAGGCACGCCCACAGACAAGGCCCTCGATTGAATACAAATCAACTCCTTGTAAAGTCATTTTCTCTAGTGGGAGTTGTGACAGATTCGCTGCAGGGGAAAAACGTGCGGTGAAATTTTAGAGCAGCAGTAAAACTCTTTAGCAAAGAGACAGGGAAAGGGATCTCTGGGGTCTGCTGCTGAGGTCATGACCCCAGCTTCTATTGTGGGAGCAGTGAGTCGATTTGTCAGAGTCGGCATGCGGCTCGTAGAGTGCTTCCTAAGAGATTGCCTTACTCACACACAATTATGTAATGTAATCTTAGCCGCACTCCGTCTCTCCTGGGGATGGCAAAGTGAAAACCATCTGAGCCGAGTTTCAGGGGAAAATCAATACCAGGTCTAAAGGTCTTGCCGTTGCTCTCGCATGCTGAGACGCAGCGCTCCAATGCTTTATCGAAGGGGAAGAGGAGGACAGAGACTCAAGGAAGCCCCTTTATTTGTTTTGGCTTCCCAAGAAGAGAGAAGAGGGGTCATCTACCAAACTCCCTCAATGTCAGAGACTGAACCACTAAAATACAGCCCAAATATTGTTCTACTGGGGTCTCAATGCCAAGCAAAATTTTGGAAATGAGCCTAGCAGCATCTACAGTTTTGGGACTGTTTGGTGTCAAATCAGAGATGGAGCCTGAGCCAGGGCTGTGGGTAACTTCTGGTGCTGTTGGGCAGTTCAGGCTTAGGAGTCTGTTGTGTGTTTGGATCCAGTATTCAGGAAGCACATGGTCCAGCAGTGAATCAGGTTAACTTCACTGTTGTCACCTTCATAGACATTAAGGCCAGAAGGGACCATCATGATCATCTAGCCTGACCTCCTTTATAACACAAGCTAGAGAACTTCACCCAGTGATTCCTGCATCTTACCCAACAACTTGTGGTTGGACGAGAGCATATCATTTAGAAAGACATCCAATCTATTTTAAGACTTCAAGTGATGGAAAATCCACCATGTCCCTCATAAGTTGTTCCAATGATTAATTTTTATTTATTATTTATTAATTATATTTTGTTAGCACCTCATTGGTAAACCTTTGAAGCTTATTTCCAGTTGAATTTGTCTACTTTCAAATTCCAGCCACCACAACTTGAAACTAAAACTGGTCAGAAATTTTTCAATTAATTAAAAAATTAATTAATTTTTCATCAAAAATGCTGATTCATCCAAACCCAAATTGTTCATGAAACAGGTGGGTATGACAAACTTCCCAAGGAGAAACAATGTTGAGAATTTTTTTTTTAATGAGAATAAATGGTTTTCTGGTTGAAAACAACTTTTTATTTAGAATTTTAAGCTAATTGGACTAGGGGTTGGGGGCGGGAGGGTGAAAAGAATCAAAATCAAAATGAAACATTTTGAAATGATTGAAACATAATATTTTGATTGATGGGAAACAAACCCTCCCCTCCTCAAAATGGAGTTTTCAGCTCTTGAATATTTTTGACTTTTCATCCTGCGGGCGGCAGAGTACTGGGCAACAGCAGCTGATCCAGCACGCTGATCACGGCAACATCCCTTAGCTTTTCCCCCCTCCCCCTGCACATCTGAATATGGGAACTGTGCCACACTGATAGATCGAGGCTAGGCTGGAGAGAGTTAAAAGCTAATTACCTCACTAGCTCAGAAGGTACAAAGGCTCAGGAAGGAAGGGACAAATGAGGAAGAGAGATTGTGAAAGAGCTGTAGGCTGGTAGTTTCAAGGCCACTGGGAGGTCTCTCTCTGGCTGGATTTAGGTGCCTTAGAGCCTCAGGATACTGTTAAAGCTGCTGCACAATCTGTAAAGGCAATGAGAACAAACTTTGTAAATAAGCCACTGGTGTTTGACCTGAAGAAGGCCTCCGCATAGTTTGGTTGCAAGAAGGCAGGAATGGACCACGCCCTGTCACCCACCCCAGTTTGAGATGGGAAACTATTTTGAACACTCAGCAATATTGGTGTGATGGAAGAAAACATTTCCTGCTCAGCTCTACATGCAATGCCATTGCCTTGCTAGATCACCGAGCCCTCTAATGTCAGGTATGTTCTCCCTGTGTAGGGACTGGTTGACCGCAATCAAGTCATCTCTTAACCCTCTTTTCAACAAGCAAAATAGATTGATCTCTGTAAGTAGATGGAGTCTCTCACTGTAAGAGATGTTTTGAATCATCCTTGTAGCTTTTCTCTGAAGCTTCACACATCTTGAACCCTTTGCAACATCATTTTAAAGCCTGGACACCAGAACTCCCCTGGTACACTGTATCAGAGGGGTAGTCGTGTTAGTCTGTATCCACAAAAACAACAAGAGGAGTCTCTCCATGCATCTGAAGAAGTGAGGGTTTTTACCCACGAAAGCTTATGCCCAAATAAATCTGTTAGTCTTTAAGGTGCCACCGGACTCCTCGTTTTCCTGGTACACCAGGCTGCTGACAACTCACTCAGGGATATTGTGACCAAATCAGGCTGAACCCCAGCCCCCACACTCCAGGCATAGACCCTAACCAGCAGGCTATTGGCCATTTCTGGGCTGTCAGGGCTCTCTGTCTCTCTTTGGGTTTATGTGAAAATCTTCTAGTGGTCTCTGGTGCACATCAGGAAGATGTTCCAAAATTCTCAACATTTTTCCTGGGACAGGAAAATTGTTTCTTGTCCAGCTCTATTCTTTGCAGAACATTAAGGACATGAAGAAACCCCCCAGACACAGCTGGGTTCCAAATAACCATGTTTAGTATGTTTGCATATAGTTACAAAGCCTAGCAGGAGACAGGAAGATTCACAAGAAGGCTCCCAAACTCTTTAAAGGGATGCTACCCAATTCCTACCCACCACCGGCCTATAGCTTTATGTAAACATTGGCAAATGCGCTTCACCAGCCCAGCCAGGACTTGGAACCTTCATCATCCTATCCACTTCCTCTTCTCAGAGGACAAAAAGCTGTTCCCTGGTGCATGCTGCCAGTAACTGGGCTGCTCTGCTGGGGATCGGGGGAGGACAACATTATTCTCCCAGGCCGCATACCACAACTGCAAGTGTGTCATAGCCCCGGAGGCACCTGCACTCTGCAGGAGATAATGACCTGCCTACTGGGGGATCCACCAACTCCACCCCGAGCATCCCTGATGTGCACAGGGAGCCCCTAGCAGAGCTCTGCTCCAGGAGATGCAAAAGATCCACACCTCCTGCATGGGATCCCCGAATCCTGTTCCACCCCAATGGGGAACTCCCCTGGTTTCACTGCTGCTTGAGCGCCTCTTGCCGGTGGAGCAGCAGCAGTCTTCTAAGGCCCATTTGACTTGATTGATAGCAGGCTGCTCCTTGACGTGACAGGCAGGTGCTTCCCTGTCCATCTCGGCTGTGTGAGGGGCAGAGGAGGACTGTGAAAGAAATGAGGTATTTCTGAAGACCCAGATGAGGGAAGAGAAGAAAAAGCTCTTTCCCGGCCCCTTTGCAGATTCAGTACGATGATATCAACTGCCCCAAATACCAAATGGGCCCAAATTGTTTGACGTCCAATGGAGCAGGTTCCCAGTTGGCTGGGGGTTTGGCAGAGCTGCGAGGGTGCATTTCATAACCACAGCTCTTGGCAAGAAGAACAATCACACTGAAATAACCCCGCACAGGGGTCTGAATGGAAAACACATGCCAAGGAAAGCTCCCACTGTGGAAAAGCTAATGCAATTAGCCCTGACAAGCTTTGCAAACCAAAGGCAGCAAAGCGGGGGAGGGGAAATGGCCCCAGGTCCTTTTGTAGGCAAAATGTAAATGGCTCATTTGGACAAAATGTTCTTTGGTTGGGAGAAAACTGGCTGCAGAAATGTTACAGGAAGCCTGGCCGGGGTTTCCTGGGAACCAAGGAGGGCCCGGTCTGCTCTTCGCCTCAGTGTGAGGGAGCTCCCTTCTTCCCTTCACTGCCACCTGGACTGATGCTCAGAGTTCGGTCAATTCTCTGTGCTGTC
>NW_020664524.1:2182630-2194195 GCF_002925995.2 Terrapene triunguis | reverse complement strand
TTCACCACCAGATGTCAGGGTAGAGCTCATCCTGACTCTGCTTACACACCCTTCCATCAATAGTATCTTCCTAATGTTTCCCCTGCATCATCACACCAAACCTGGAGGTCCCATGTTGCATCCACCATCCTTTCCACAGCCAAATTAATACCTTTGGAGTCAGCCAGAGGGGTCCCTATTGAGCAATGTAAGGCACAACTTCCTCCCACAGGCACTGGACATGCCCTTTCGCCAGGACTCCTGGACCTTTGGACCAGGAAAGTAGGAGACTAGAACTGGGATTCTATTCCAGGCTCCCTAAAGGACAAGACAAGGGATTTAGTCTAGGCAATTGCTGAGCCAGCGCTGTTTGTATAAGGGGGATGAACATGGAGCACCCCTACAATAACAAGAATGCTTACACCAATCACCGAATTCCTGTATTTATTTTTAAAAGCACCTATCCTATCTAGCATTTACGCTGGCTTCCGCTGTAATGTTATTGCTTGGAGGAAGATCTTGCTAGAGCAGTGATTCTCAAACTTTTGTACTGGTGACCCGTTTCACATAGCAAGCCGCTGAGTGCGACCCTCCCTTATGAATTAAAAACACTTTTTAATATATTTAACACCATTATAAATGCTCGAGGCAAAGCGGGGTTTGGGGTGGAAGCTGACAACTCCCCAATAATAACCTCATGACCCCCTGAGGGGTCCCAACCCCAGTTTGAGAACCCCTGTGCTAGAGCTTCTAGGAGTGGCTATAGCCAACTGGGCTATGGGTGATCAGATCAGTGGTTGAAACAAGAGTTCAGCCTCCCAGTTAAAGTTAGATCCAGGGTGGGCAGAGTCCAAGAAACAAGTGGAGGATCAGTAGCCAAATGTCAGAGGGTCAACCAGAGGTGAAGTCAGGGATCAAAGCCAGAAGGGAACCAGGTCTGGAGAGGAACAGGGCTAGAACAAAGGTAAACACAGCTGCAGGCATGGTACATATTGGGCAGCTGCTGATCTGCTGGGGGAGGCTGGCTTCTAAACAGGGCTGCGAAACCAGCAGCCAGACAGGGGCTGTGGCCACTCGGTAAGTTCCAAGGCAGTGCAGCTGGACTCATTGATTGCCTAGCAGCAAAGCCAGTCAGGGAGCTGGCCTGCAGCCGGTCTGGCAGGTCTGGCCTCTGACAGTGGCCTGAAAATATCAGCGTCTTTCATTGTCTTCCATTGTCCTCCTCCAGTACAGTTGCCAGGGGGAGGAGGGAACATTTCAAGAAATTTTCCCCTTAATTTCTTTTTAATTTGAAATTTTGAAAAATGTTGGCCCGCTTTATGCTTGATTCAAAATGAGGAGGGAATCTCCTCCCAAAATTCATTGAAATTCCCCAACCTCTCCCCCTTTTTTAATTTGAAATTTTGTCAGAATGTGACCCCCTCAAGTAACAGCATTCTCCAGAAGATGATTCTTTTAATTGCAATTATTAATTATTCTTTGCCTTACAGTATCGTCTGAAAACCCCAATCAGCATCAGGGCCCCTCTACGCTAGATACTGTATGACCAGGGCCGGCTCCAGGCACCAACATTCCAAGCAGGTGCTTGGGGTGCAATCTGCAAGGGGCAGCAGTCCGTGTGTTTTTGCTGCCCCAAGCAGCGCTCTGAATTGCCGCCGCAGATGGCGGGGGCCGTCCGTGTGCCGTTAGGGTGGCACGCGTGTTTTGATTTTTTTTTAGTTCCCTTTTTTTTTTCACATAAAACTATTTGCCAAATTTGACCCAAATGTATGAATGCCCAAATGCCCTGAAAAATACATTTCCTCCTGAATTTACTATTTGCACCCCCAAACTTCCCCAGCTCTACTTCTATATATATCTCACCTTCTACTAATGTGCTTATAATCATCCATAACACATACTACTATGATGTGTGCAACATGCTTAAAACATCTATTCATCGTTTATTAACCCTTTATAAACTACTGATACCTTTAATGTAAAATGTGATCAGGCTGAGAATACTAAAGTCATGGCCGAAGCAGAATGCTAGTGTGTTTAGAACAAGCCCATTTTTCTAAACCAGTGGGTCCCCACATTTCATTTATTTGTTCCTGTTCCCCCCGCTGAGGCTCTAAATCTTTCAGTTTACTTTTCCAAACAAGAGGAACGATAACAGCTGGATCCAGAAAAGAAGCATTTCTCTATATAAATTTTTAATTGATTCATAATACTCCGTGTCTTTCGCTGCAATATTTTCAACAGACTGTTCCCAAACAGCTCGGAACAGCTCTGAAAGAACACTCCGGAAGGCAAATGTTTTTTCTCCCTTGATGCTGGGAGATGTTGTGAGAAGGTGGGTGAGGTAATATCTTTTATTCAACCAACTTCTGTAGGTGAGAGAGACAAGCTTTCGAGCCACACAGAGCTCTTCTTCAGGAAAGGTACTCAGAGGGTACGTCTATACTTAAAATGCTACAGCGATGCTTGCACCACTGTAGTGCTTCAATGTAGATTGTACCTACACAAACAGCGGGGGTTCTCCCATCAGTGTAGGCAATCCATCTCCCAGAGACATGGTAGTTGGTTGACGGAAGAATTCTTCTGGTGACTTAGCGCTGCCTACACTGGGGGTTAGCTTGGTATAGTTATGTCTCTCAGGGATGTGGATTTTTCAATGTATTCCCATGTAAGTTCCTAGGCCTTGTCTACACTACAAAGTTTAGTCTCCCAAACTGCCCTTGTCCACCCAAACAGTGAATGCGTACGCACGGTGAGGTGACTTTTTTCGGGGAAAATGCCTGGTTTTGGTGACAAATTGCATCCACCCTTACGAGAGATTTACGTCTTTTTACTCTACATTTTTGTTGACAAAGTGCAAGTGTAGACACCGTGCTTCATTTCATCGCTTTAACTGGCCTCCAGGGAGTGTCCCACAATGCCCTTCCTGACCGCTCTGGTCAGCAGTTTGAACTCCACTGCCCTGCAGCCAGGTAAACAACCATCTGCCCCTCTCCCTTAGAAGACCCGGTAATTTTTGAAATTTCATTTCCTGTTTGCTCGGTGTGGAGAGGTCTCATTGCATCTTCCCAGGTGACCATGATGGGTTATTGCAGCAAACGCTCTCCTGCTTGGACCACTGCGGAGCTGTTGGATCTGCTCAGTATATGGGGAGAGGAGGCTGTGCAGTCCCAGCTGCACTTGAGCCGTAGGAATTGGGATACCTACAGGCAGATTTCTCGAGGCTTGTGCGAAAAGGGCTATGATCAGGACACGCTGCAGTGCAGAGCGAAGATAAAGGAGCTGAGGCAGATGTACCATAAGGCAAGGGAGGCAAATGGTTGCTCAGATGCTTCACCTAAGACCTGCCAGTTCTATAAGAAGCTGGATGCTATCCTCGGTGGCGACCCCACCTCCATCGTCAAGAGCCCCGTGGATACTTCGGAGGGCACGGAGGCGGCGGAAAGGGGACCTAACCCAGAGGATGACGTTATTGGGACAGGAAGCCAGGAGAGGTGTGCATATTACCCAGACCAGCTGATGGGCCTGAACTTGCAGTTCCAAATTCCCCATTGAATACAGGCTTGTGCCCAGTTTGTACAGATGCACAGTTATCCAAGTATTCCCTTAGATGCCTTGGCCACACTTCTTGGACCACATAATCAGCTGGCATAAATCAATATAATTCCACTGATTTCAGCAATAATTCATACCAGCTGAGGATCCGGCCATTTCTCTTTATTTTTCTTGTCGACAGCAGGATGGCAAAAATAATTAAGTGTTGAATGTGCTATGAAGCGTTTGATGCTGAGAGAAAAGGCAGGAAGAATTTTTAATAAAGATTTGTCTTAGAAGATGGGATTTAGCATATTATAGAATCATAGCAACTGGAGAGGGGAGGTTTTGGAGGGACTCTTCCAGCACTGACACTGCAGCTTTCTGCTCTGCTGCCTTGTCTCTTGCTGGGTCACCTGATTCCCCTGATGATTCATGCAAGTGCCATCAGTTATGGGCAGCACAGTTTTCATCTGTCTCCAAAGCTGCCTAAGGAAACAGGTAAGAAGAAGTCACCAGAGTCATTTTGTGCTGAACATGCTTTTTATTTGTCCGTGTTAGTGTAAATAGCCATCGCAGCGTGTTGGGTGTCATCACAACAGCCCTTAAGCATTGAAACAGCTGCACTAAATCTCACCTTACTACACCCATTTCGGCTCACTCATGTTAATTTCAAAATAAAATCCAAAATGAAAGAGCTCACTGCAACTTTACGAGGATGGTCCGACGTGTCTCCATAGCATTCGCTCCTTCTCTGTTCACCTCTCATGCAACCCATCTCTGCAGCCCTCAGTGAAGTTTGCTCAATTGATTATTATCAAATCCACCAATTTGCTTATTCCCCCAACTCTAATCCTTCCCAGGCAAACAAGTCAGAAATGGGGGAGGGGGAGGATTTATAAAAAGTAAAGCATGAGTTTTACTGAAGATGGGGCTCCTGTTGCACGCCTGGCCTGGCCTATTCATAATCCACTGACTCTGGTTTGAGCCCTAATGCAACCCTGGTGTGCCATTCTTAGTACCCATCAAGCACACACGTTGTCCTAAGGGAAATTTCTCCCATTGATTAGTCTCAGACTAGAATGGAAACAGCTCTCTGGAGAGGAGAAGCTGGCAAGTTTTGTGCCAGCCATGCAAAATAAAGAGAGACAGAAACCACACACCCTCCCACACCTCCAGTGCCACTCAGATTCAATTCTGGGGACAGTGATTTGGAGACACATGTTTGTTTCCCTTCAAACAAGTTAAAGAAACTTCTTGAATAATGAATGGGCCTGACAGCCCTGCCTAAAGTGATATGTGGTTTGGTTTATTTGAAATAAACAAATGACATGTAATATACAGCTGTATTTATAGTGACAAGTGATTGCTTGTTAGGAGGTTTTGTTTCTTTTAGCCAGCATGGCTTCATAGACACTCATTTCATCTTCCCAAGATACTTTAGCACCTGCAAACAAATCATCCTGCAGGACTGTTAATTGTTTTAATGATCCGTTCTGCACCATTGTAAATTCCATAGACTGCATTTGTCAGTATCCCCAGCAACATCCTTTTCTTTCTTTGGTCCCTCTAAAGGGTCT
Organism: Terrapene triunguis; assembly: GCF_002925995.2. NCBI lineage: Eukaryota > Metazoa > Chordata > Testudines > Emydidae > Terrapene > Terrapene triunguis. The sequence continues at coordinate 2,189,102 of NW_020664524.1, read as the reverse complement.
CTCACCTCCCATAATGTACCCACAACCAGCATTGGGTACATTTTTTTTTTGACTGAAACGTCTTTTTGCCAAAAAATTGCAAATTCAGGTTGACCGAACATTTCATGAGTCCCTGATGAATTTGCCAAATTGTTTTGGTTTAAATTAAAAAAAAAAATCCTGCCACAAAATGGAAATGTTTCATTCTGACAATTTTTGAAATGAAACATTCAAATTTTTTAACTCAAAACAACTTTTTGGTTTGAAATTTACTTCTATTTTATTCTTTAAAACATTTAAAATGCTTAAAAACTCAGAAACAAAATGAAGCATATTTGACCTGAAATGAATTTTTTTCTGACTTTTATGTTTACTGAAAATTTTCTTTAAAAATTTGTTTTCTGTGAACCCAAAACAATTTTTACCTGTTTTGGGGGAGGGGGGCAGGGTGGTGTTAGGGGTACAACCAGCGAATTAAAAAATCCATATTTGCAGAGATCTATCCTCAACACATGGCCTATTAATTTCCCTTTTCTAACCTGCACAGAACAAGTTTTCTCCTACTGCCTGAAACAACCTTAGGCCATGTCTACACTAGCGAACTTACCAATGAAGCTGTGCTGCTGTAAGATTGATTGTGTAGCCGCTCTGTGCCGATGGGAGAGACCTCTCCCGTCGACATAACAAAACTACCTAAACGAGTGGCGGTAGGTATGTCAGTGGGAGAAGCTCTCCCACCGATATAGCGTTGTGCACACAAGGGCTTATGCCGATGAAACTTATGTTGCTCAGGGGGGTGTTTTTTTCACATCCCTGAGCAACATAAGTTTTGCCAACATAACTGGTAGTGTAGACATGGCCTTAGATCACACATTCAGCAAGTAATCCTCCATAGGGTGGAACAAATTCTTCTCTCATTAGCAACAGGATAAGGCCCTGGTCCAACAAAGCATTTAAGCACATGCTTATCTTTAAGCATGGGAGTAGTCCCCTTATTTCAACTTCTAGTTGTACTTTAACATCAGTGGGACCACTTCCATGTTTAAAGTTAAGCACACATAGTTCAGTACAACCCTGCTTCATCCCCAGAGCAGGCCCATCCTGGGCACTGAATGTGGCAGGGGTCCTATGAAAAAAAAAGTAGGTGATCATCTAATTACAGGCTGCAACATAATACATATGCGCAAGAGGGCTGAGTTAAGGTTGCTCTGACACCCTTCATTTTGGCATTTCCTAACATGTGAGTGCTTGACTTTGCAACGTTAACATTTCTTTTAATGTAGTCTTTTGTAGGTATTGGCCTGATGTTGTTATCCCTTGGGGATTGTTTCCATAGCCTTCAATGGGAGGAAGAGATCAGGCAGGAAGAACTAAAGATAAAAAAGGAAACACTGAAGTGATGCTACAAGCATCTGCCCATTCTGAACTCACCAATATTTTATCCCAGTGAGGTGCCATCTTTAACGTTATCCGGCTGTGCCCTATGATACTGTGATATTGAAGCAATAATCCTTAGACGATGAACTTGCAGAGATTTGTAGGTGGCAGCCTGACCCTCTTGCGTTATTGGAATGTGTTGTTGTTGTCGAAAAATGTACCCACTGCTCACACTGTGCGCTTGTAATAACGGAACCTCTAGTTCAATAACAGCTTTGGAGTCAACTGGAGACTAGCTATTGTTCTCGGGGCTTTTTCATGTGTTCGTTACTTCAAGGCTTCCCCCTTCTCTCTTAGTTTAAGCATTCAGGGATGGAGGATTAAAGAGCTGAATGCATATTTCTTAGCACAAATGTGCCAGTTTATTTTGTTTTTGAAACCATATTGCAAATTCACAGCAGCTGTGGATACCCATATTATATTTTGCTGAAACTTTAGGGCATCTTGCTGCAATTTGAGGTGTTTTTGTTTTTAAAAAAAACATATTTGTTATACTAAGAAATACAAGGGAATCAGTTTATTTCCACTCAGCAGTTCCTTGAGTTTTTCTTTTTTTTTAAACTCAGCTATGCATAGGCTGAATATAAATCGTGTCTATTCAATGGATGACGCCATGAGAAATGGATCAGTGTTTCCTGGAGTACTTCTGTAATACCCAATTGTGGGGGGAGTCGTTTGGCTACTCCATAGAGCTCTTTGTTTTCAAAGAAGAAAATGAAAGGGGCTTTAAGATTTATGTTGAGCTTTTTATGGCAGCAGTCAGGCACTGTCACAAGTTGTCTTACAAGCTCTTTTCTTAGTGTGTGGGCAAGTTTTTAGTGCGTTCCATGCACTTCACTGCATTGACACCCACGCTGCTTCTAGGTGTAAATCAAGGTGTGGACATTTAATCAATCAAACCCTGTATGGTCTGGGAGCTGGCTGGTAAATGGGACACCCTCACTCTATGCCTAGTGTGTTGACCTAGCCCTACATTTCAACTCTTGAACGGGAGGCTGCGGAACTTACTTCCTCTGGTTCAAAAGTACCCAGTTTTGTTGGCTCTTGGGACATGACTCAAAATTTCAACCAAGTACTTGCTTGAATTTAAACTAGACAATGAAGGTTTTTTCATGTGGGGGATGGGGGGCATTGACAGGGGACGGCTATTACTGCTGGAAAGCACTAATGATTTGTTTTTAACTGTCTGTGATTCACCTCACTCATCTGTTAATTTGCTGTGTGGCTGGAGATTGCTTGGCGGTGTGTTTACATTTTTAGGTCTGGGATGGGGTGTATATACCCCATACTGGTTAACCATGGGCTGATAGGAATCTGAGCCAGTTCGGCTGCTGTGTGGCACCTGGAGGGGTGGTAGTGATAATTGATGCTTAAAGAAAAGCTGGGGAGGAGCTGGGTCTCCATAAAGGAAGGAACACAGGGCAACGGGAGGAGAAGCCAGTGAGGAGACCCAGGTGAGAGGTGGCTGGGAGTTTCCTCTCTTGGGCTAAAGATAGAGAGAGACCCGTGGGCTTAAGGGCTGTTTGGACTGACATTTGTGGAGAAGCTGTGGCAGAGGCTGCAGAGAGCAGGGTCGGCCTGAGTAGGGTCTATAACAGTGGTCCCCAAACTTTTCACGTTGCCCCCCCTTACCAGTGTGTGCCCCCTCCCCTGGGATCCAGGGCCAGGAGCAGGGCCATGGCTCTGAGGGTGGGGGGGAGGAACAGGGGTAAGGGACTGAGGTTGGGGGAGGGGCTGGGGCCGCAGCCCCCCGAATGTTTCTCTGCACCCTGCTACCGAGTACGGTTGCCAGGCATCCGGTTTTCGACCAGAACACCTAGTCGAAAAGGGACCCTGGTGGCTCCGGTCAGCACAGCTGACTGGGCCGCTAAAAGTTCGGTTGGACGCAGCGGGGCTAAGGCAAACTCCGTGCCCGGCTCTGTGCCCAGCTCTGTGAGGCTCCTGGGAAGCGGTCGGCATGTCCTTGCAGCTTCTAGGCGGAGGGGCAGCCAGGCGGGGCTCCGCACACTGTCCCCGCCCGCAGGCACCACCCCGAGGGCTGACTCCACACCTCCGTTCCCGGGAAATGCTGGGGCCACCTGAGGTCAGTGCTGCTTGGAGCCTGAACCCCCTCCCGGGTGCCAACTCCCTGTCCCAGCTCAAAACCCCCTCCTGCACCCAAACTCCCTCCCGGAACCCACACCCCCTCCTGCACCCCAACCCCCATCCCAGCCTAGAGCCCCCTCCCACACTCCGAACCCCTCAGCCCCAGCCCAGAGCCCCCTCCTGCACCCCAACCCTCTGTCCCAAGCTGGAGCCCCCTCCCACACTCTGAACCCCTCAGCCCCAGCCCAGAGCCCCCTCCTGTACCCCAAACCCCTCATCCCCAGCCCCACCCCAGAGCCCACACCTCCAGCTGGAGCCCTCACCCCCTCCCAGGCCCCACGCCCCTGTCCCAGCCCAGTGAAAGTGCGCGAGGGTGGGGGACAGCGAGCCATGGAGGGAGGGAGGATGAGGTGAGTGGGGGCAGGGCCTCTGAGAAGGGGCAGGGTGGGGCCATAAGGAAGGGGCAGGGCAAGGGTGTTCAGTTTTCTGCAATTAGAAAGCTGACAACCCTACTAGGGGGGCGCACCCCACAGTTTGGGGACCATTAGTCTATAAGAAGCAGGGAAAGGCCAAGCCCAAGAGCAAGGGAATTGGTCCTACTTTGAGCAGGGGGTTGGACTAGATGCCCTCCTGAGGTCCCTTCCAACCCTGATATTCTGTGATTCTGTGATTCTATGAAGGGCTGCTTCTGGAGCTGCCGAGTAGGGGCAGGACTCACAGGCAGGAGCCTGGGGAGCGGGACAATTCAGGGGATTCGCTTACTGGAGCCCTGAGGTGAGAGTTGCCGTTGGCAAGAAGAAGTCCAGGGAGGCAGCAGCAGGGAGTGTGTTGGTGCAGACCATAGCTGCTCAGTGCCGGGTCTGTGGACTGGAACCCAGAGTACAAGACCTGATGTAACAACATGGGGCTCTTATTTTATTGGACTTTGTTAGCCTGAAAGAGGCGGAGCTAAAACATAACCTGGGCCGAGTCACAACAAGAGACCGGCCACCACGGCACCGAAGCAACTGTCAGCAGTGGGTGCTAGAGAGGAAAGAGCTGTTACGTCACAGCCAGCCACAAGGGGGTGTCAGTGGTGAGTCGACTCTGCCACAAGGTTGCATGGGCCTATAAAAAGTTGTGCCTGGTGTCTCTGTCAGTTACTGATTCTGGGCAAAAATTGCCCTGCATCTGCTCAGCACTTCTGAAAATCAGGCCATTTATTTAGGTGGCTAAATATGGACTTAGAAGCCTAAGCTTTAGGCTCCTAAATTTGAGAATCTTGGCCAGTGAGTCTTGTCCTCCCACACAACTTTAGTTCCAAGAAAATAATGCCCTGAAACTATTCATGACAATTCACTGATTCCTACAAGATGGATTTTCAAAATAATCAGAATCTACATGCTGTCCAGGAAATCTAGAAATTAAACTGGCTTTTTCAAGCATCTACAGTACAACAGCTATGCACCCTGCAGAGCAGTGAAGCTGCTTCCAATTATATTTTGGGGCTGTTGTTAATTTTTGGCAAGCTCTGGGAGGAAAAGGAGCTTGCACATAGCAGGTGTCAGGCTGTTGTTTTCATATTTAACCGAGAGCTTGGGGGAGGGGGCAGGGAGAAAAGAGTACACAGGGCACTGCCAAGAATTGTGACCTTGCATTAGTGTGAGCTAAGCAACTTTGGCACAGCCCCTGGGACTGAGGTGGGGATGGGAAGAGCTTGTCCTATTCCCAGCTCCTCCTGCTGGGAATGCGCACACACGCACACACAACAAGGAATTAATTTAACACACGTTGGAAAGAAGAGCATCAGGATTCAAACGTGGACTTCTGTGTGGATACAGCTCGCCAAGATCTCCAGGTGTGAGGGGATGCTCGCCTATCACCCCTGAATGGGAATCGCAAATCATTCATGGAGCTTCACTCCCTCCTCCCCGCCCCCACCATTCCCAAACCTCTCTTTCCTCTGCCTTCTCAGCATAAAATGGAGAAGGAAAAACTGGCTTTTGCTCAGTCATTTGTTCATCACACATTTTAATAGATCCAAGATGGCACAAGCTACAGAGGGGCCAAATGGCTTTTCAGAGCCATGATAGAATTTATGAGTGTGTTTGAGGGGAACAGTGGGGAGGGGTTTGTTGCATTTAAAATGTGAAGATATTTGCTAATATCTGTAGGGGTCTTTTTTTCCTTAGCACAGAGTTTCAAGTGATATGATTCTCTTTCGCGGCTTAAAATGGCCTTAGAGGAATGATGGGCCTTTAATTACCTAACAATGGAATTTCATTTGTAACAGAATTTTAAGGCCCAGAAATCTAGTTTATGTAACCCTTCTGCCCATCTAAGTTGGCAGCAACAAGGGCCGGGTTATGTATCTAGGGGTTCCGTTTCAATAACACAATGCAAAACCGCCTCGAGCCCCAACCCAGTGACCTGGGACAATTACATACCACCCCACTGGGTACCTCTAAGAGGCAATACTTCCCCTCTCGCAAGCACAGAGTCTGAGTGTAGCAGAAAATGTTTAATAACATGAGGTAAACGACATCAGCATAAAATTGGAAAAACACCACAAACAGGATTCATAACACAAACCATGAGCAAAACCCACCCCAGCAAATTGGGCTGTGTCCTTTCCCTTTGGTTCTTGAATCCAGCAACCCAAAAATCACCCAGAGTCCCCAAAGTCCAACACCCCCAAAGTCTCTTGGGTCCAGCAACCCCCAAAGTCCCAAAAGTCCAACAACCTCCAAAGTCTCTGTCCCTGGTCAGTGCAGCCCCAGAGTAAAAAAGGGGGGGCACGCAGGGTGTTAAGGGGCACCTTACGTGATCCAAGGCTGGCCAGCCGTCTGTTTCTCCGTGGGGGTTCCGCCACAGCCTTTACCACGAGCCAGTCCACTTTCCTGCCATCCCACGAACTGCTCCGCTCTACAAGCTGCTCCGCTCCGCTCCGCTCACTGACCTGTGAGCCGTTCCAGCCGTCCCCGCAAACAGC
>NW_020664524.1:2128994-2177630 GCF_002925995.2 Terrapene triunguis | reverse complement strand
GAGGCAAGGCACCAGCGTGGTAGGAAACAGCCCAGGGAAGGAGCAGGGAGGACAGAGAGATGAGATACTAGATAGGATGGGCCAGTGCTCTAAGGTGGCACCGAGCATTCTCTCTCTTAGGTGTTTAGCTGGCTGGTTCTTACTCACATGCTCAGGATCTAACTGTGGGGATCGGGAAGGAATTTTTCCCTGGGTCTGATTGGCAGGGACCTTGTGTGCAGGAGGGGGTGGTTTTGCCTTCCTCTGCAATGTGGAGTGCAGGTCACTTGCCAGAATTATCTGGAGATATCTCACTTAATCATTTCCCTGCTATTGCAAGGGCCTCGGGCACTGGTGCCCCTCAGTCCCTCCTGTTCTCTGCCTGTGACACATCAGAGTCTAGTCTCCTGTGGGCTGTAATACCTTGGGCTAATTTCTGTTGTGGGTTTAGTGTGCGGGTTCTGGAAGGAGCTATACAGGAGATCAGACTGGATGATGTCATGTTTTCTTTGGGCCTCAAACTCAGTGAGGTATTAGAAATCTCATGGCCTTCTCAAGTACTTCTGACTGCTTGAGCTTCACCCATGGCAGATGGCCCAGCTAACGCCAGTGGCTGCCCTTTCAGGTCACCTGCACATTTCATTTTCACTAATGAGGCTTGGCACCATTGAAATGCATAGTCTATAGTAGGCCTACAACTGTAACTGGGTCTTGTCAAATATCTGGGTTTGTCAGCTGGGCTAGCAGTGACTGATGTTAGCACTGCTGTTCTGTAACTTTCACTTCCTGCTTCCCAGCATCTGAATTAACCTCTTCCTTTTCCCCTGTGCGCATAAACCCCATCAGTGATACAGAATGTACTAAGAGACAAGCTAGGTGAGGGCATATCTTTTATTGGACCAGCTTTGACTGGTGGAAGGGTCAAGCTTTAAAGCTATACAGAGCTCTTCCTCAGGTCTGTGAATGTGCAGTAAATATACTATTATATACTGTATATAAATATACTATTATACTGTTGCTTAATTCTGTTTAGACGAATGCAGCATTTAATGTAAGCTACTAAACTGTCTCAAGAATGGTAGAGATGGGGGACAGCAAGAGACTCAGTTTTGGATAGACCTCTGTGGCCCTTTTCCTAGGTGGAATGGAGGCTTCCCAGGCCCAGTCTGGTCCCCATGGCTTGGAAATGTTAACAATAGGGCAATAGAAAATGAAAAGGGATGCTATTTTCCTTTCTTTATTGTGACTTTTTTTTTTTAAAAAAAGGCATTGAAAGCACCCAGCTGGATCTGCTGTCTCTAAATTGTTTGTGTTTGTGCATGAATAATGTGTGTGTTTGAATTGGCTTTTGAACCTGGTCTTCTTGTTCATGAACTCAAGCGAAGGTGTGGAGAAAGGAGGGGATATACCTCTGGAATGATGTTAGCTAAGCCCTTACGGGCTAATAAATGTAGGTGTTAATGGCTTGTTTCTGTGCTGTTTGGTTGCCATAGAGATGGGCTACATGAACTAATGGGTTTGTTTAAGTGTTCTGTTTCTGTAGCTACCCCTTCTGCTTTTTTCCATGCCCAGCGATTGGAATTAGTTTAGAACAACGGCCTTGGCAGTTTTAGTCCACCGACAGCAAGGAGCGGCTGGGGGAAAATATTTAAGAAAATGGCCACACAGAACTACTAAAATAGATACAAGAACCATCAGTGAGGAGAGCTGTGGAATCACATGAGGTTATTTGAAGGCTGGCTTATGGATTTGTAGCTTATGTGCCATGAAATGTCCAGCTTGCGCCTCTGTGTTAGCAGAACAAGAAATTATCTGTGCAGGAGGGTGGGGCTGTCAGCCAGCTTATGTGAAAACAGATACAGGTATAACAAAAAGAGAGGCGGGTACCCAGCACTTGCAAAGGAAAGTACTGTGGGCAAGCAATAAGGAAGGGCAGGTAGTCCTGTGTATGGTGAGGCGTAGGGCTGCTGGTGGGAGGAATAGAATTTCAATCTTTTGTTTACAATTGTTATGCCAGGGGTTGGTGGGTGTAATAACTGCCTTTCATTGAATGGAAAAAGCGGTTCCCTAAAGGAGCGACAAAAGGAGCTACCACCCAAAACACAGGCATGTGCATTAATGGGATAGGACGTGAGCCGTGCGGCCCAAAGGTTCTATTGTGATCTGATATTGGACTAAGGGGCCGGGGATGGATTTGATTTTGTGTGAGTGAGAGAGACAGAAGCAGCAGAAAGCCAAGGAGGCAGCAGAACACGCCCTGAGGAAAAAAGCCTAGTGAGAAAGGGTTTTTTGCATAAAGTCCTGGCTGATAAGGGGCTTGGAATGGTGAGCACAGAAACTATCTCCTCTTGTGTGATTCTTCCTGTGTTCAGGGAAACAGGAGTTAATGTACATTCGTTGTAAATATAAACAGGATTGCTTCAAACAAATGTACCAGACTCCCGTCAACAATTTCTTCTCCTGACAGAAAGACCCCCCCTAGACCTTGAATTTTGCTAATTGCTCATCGCCAAAGGCGTAACAGGATTAAAAATGTATCTGGTTCTGTGTCAAGTTTTCTGAACTTCAGAGAATAGCTTGCTTGCAATGTGTCCATCTCCTGTGCAAGCTCTTGGCTAGAGTTGAACTAGGGACAATTGCAAAGTACCAGAGGTTGTGGAAGCTTTTTCCCTGAAGGTTTTCAAAGGGATGCTGGAGCCGTCTGTCTTGGATGGTTTAGACATAGCAAATCCTGCATTTTGGCAGGGGGTTAGACTAGATGCCCCTTGCAGGCTCTTCTAACCCTATGGGTCTGTGATTCTATGGTCCATGCCTGTGCCCCCTCAGCTATGAACCTTGGCACAGCCATCCACCCAACCTTGCCTCTGTCACCACTAGGCTCTACACTGGAATCCATCAGGAAGCTACACCTGGTGAAGAACTGCAGGTTGCTGACAGAGCCCATCACACTACTGCCTGCGTTGATTTCCTGTGCACTTCTGGTGCTGATGTTGATCTGGAAAGGCCTGTGTGGCTTGTGAGGAGGCAGGTAGCACATACCTTACTGGGACACTTGAGATCAGCGGATGCATTTGAGCTAGCAGTCCCCGGTGCGGCTGTTTGAGGTCTAGCATTGTTAGTGGGGGTTCTCCTAGCTCAGGAACTCGCTCACCCCGATAGTCTGGCAAAGCAGGAATCTGAGAATTGGAACGTAAGTCCAAAGGGACCACTAGATCATCTAGCCAGACTCCTGTGTATCACAGGTCAGAGACGTTCAGCCTGTATTGAGCGCATGGTGCAAGGGCACTTGTCTTGCAAGCCCTCACCTGCATGGGATAGGGTACTATATATGTTTGATTCCAGGGCAGAGACTTGCCATTGGTTTAACTGCTATATAAAATGTCTTTCTGTTAAGAAATTGTGCTGCTAATGTACAGACCAGTGGTGATGAGAACACTTTTATAAACTGGCAAACGAAATACATCAGGGAGTAGCTCATTATTTGGAACAATTCTAACCAAACATGAGCTGGGAAATAAATCTAGTCCTGCTCTGTTTACAAATTAAAATGGGTTTGGTCTAACCCTGTCCAATCAGCCCATTGTCAGCAGCCAAAAAGGACCCTGACGCCTCTCGTCTCAGACAGACTGAAGCAGTGTTCCAGGGAGCTGCAGAATATTTCGAGGCAAACATGGTCGGACTAAAAGCCAGGAGTAGGGAATGAGTGGGAGAAGGGAAAAGCACCTGATGCAGCCTGGTGGCGTTTGGGTGGATGTTGCTGTTTTGAAGACCTAGATATGGGTCTGCATATCGGCGAAAGTGAGTTAACCTTGAATGCTAAATCCCCATACTGTAGATGTGGCAGACTCAGGTTCAAGTCACTGCTCTGAATCAGGCAGAGGAGGACTTGAATCTTGGTCTCGCCAGGTGTCTTTCACACACACACACACACACACACACACAAAGAATCCTGACAGCAGAATAAAACCAAATGCCCAAATCTTGAAATTTTTCATGAGAAAGAATTTGTGTTTTCCAGCCAGCCCTACTTGCAGACAAGGATTGTCTCATACTCTGTATTTGTGCACGAGTGCCTGATCTCAGCTGGGGCCTCTTGGGGCTCAGTTCATTATTTATATTGTAGTAGCATCTGAAGAGTAATGTTAACAGAGGAGGGGATGGGTGCTGCACCCCAAAGTATAGATAAGAATCAGGAAGTAGACAGAAATAGTCAGTAGGCCAAATTCAAACCTAATGTTAGTGAGTATAACTCACTAAAGATGAACCCACTACTGATTTGCCCTGAGTGTTTTTACAGTTAAGTATCCCTGTATTTGGTTATAACACACATCAGGGACAGTCTAAATGGAGTCAGCCTCTATCTCAGCCAAGTGGAAGAAAAGTAGTTGCTACTATGGAAATCTGCCTAGCCAATTTTGTAGTGATAGATGAAACATTCAGTGAGACTTGCGAAAGTAAAACACCCATTGGCTTGTATTGAAGAAGAGAATGAAAAGGGTAAAGCAAAGGGCAGCTATGGCTGAAAACCTTTAGTTCAGCAATCTTATTGGTACATACACTGAGTTTTACAGTAGAAACTAAGACATGTTTTCCCAGATGCACACAATCTTATTGAAAGAATTACGGATGCACTGAGAGTGGCTCTGTTGTTAAAGTTACACCAGGGTTTTCCTTTTAATGGCACCTTTGCACTCTTCTTAGAGAGAGAGATGAATCAGTCTGGAATATATAGCCAGTGATGGCTGACTATCCGATACTTATCTGAACCTCCTGTGTCTGAAAGTTATGGGTGGAAATATGAAGAGGCTTTCTCGTTTTAAAAAAAATCTGGTACTTCCTGCTTCTGAAGAGGTCAGAAATGCCATCACAGCAACACTTGTCTTCCTCTTTTGGCTGGAACCAGGAAGTACAGAAGTAAGTAGCTATGAGACAATGACGACAGTAGCTGCACTTTGACCCTCCAGAATAATTTGGTTTAAATTTTTTGGGCAAAAATTAGGGCTGGATGGAAAACAACAGTTCCATTTCACTGAAAAATTTAAAATTTTTGAGTTTTGTTTTTGTTCTGATGTGGAATGAAAATCAGACCTTTTGAAATTGTTCATGAATAAACAGGAGAGCAAGCGATACCCTGGCCTAGCCAAGAACTAGAGCCCTCACCTGGGATGGGGAAACCTACATCCAAGTCCTTGCTCTGCCTGAGTCAGAGTAAAGACTTGAACCTGGGCCTGCCACATCCTGGGCACATGCCCTAACCAGACTGTAGAGCCAAGTCCCTCCTCTTGAAACTCTTCCACTTGGTATAAATAATTAAGTATTCAGTGCAAGCTAGAGCATGGTACTATGGCCTGGGGTTTCGGGGCATTTGCTGCTGATATGAGCCCCAACTCCAGTTCCCCTCTTTGCCTGATTGAGGGGTGGGAGATGAACCTGTGCCCTAACCAGCATGCTACTGGATAAGACTCTCTGACCTGAGGAAACTTTTGACCAGATAGAACTCATTTCTTATATTATCTGAATCTGTTTGCTCTTTCCTAAAAATAACTAGAAAAGCAACATACCAAGATACAAACATCTCAAAAGGGATGGGTGGAACACGATTAGAAGATTTCCTGGACCAATGTCTTAGTAGAGGAGCCAAATATGTTAAACCAAGCCAAAGTTCATGAGTGTCCTCTGGGATCTAGTAAGAGATCACAATAAATTTGACATTCTCATGAGGCTGTATTAAGTATTGGAAGAAGCAACACACGTTCTGGACTCTACTGAAGTTGACTTTGAGGGAATGTGGAATGCCCTCAGGGATTGTATAATGTCTGGGAAATCTATTGAGGAAAGTAGGAAGTATTTAGGGCAATGGTCAAAGGCACAATGAATGAAATTCTTCCCCCCATTAACTGCCTCCAACGGCATGCTTAAAATACACCATCCAAGGCATGCCATGTAATATTCAAAAAATGTGCTCTGTATATGGATGAACTGGTAAATGGGTAAGATGATGGGAGTTTTTAAAAGAGACTGAAGCAAATATATCATCAAAAAACCTCCACTGAATTAAGGAAACTTCAATTTGCAACTATTTATTTGTATTATCATAGCACTAGGAGCCCCAGTTGTAGACTTTTTCAAATGCATTGAAAGAAAACAGATCTTCAGCACTTCAGCCCTTCGGGACACTTTTCTATGTTTGTACATCACCAAGTATAACTCCGAGCTGGGTCTTTAGGGGCTACCATCATATAAGTATTTAATAAGCTAACTAGGGGCTGGGCTGACAGGGTACAGTGCAGGGTGCCTGTGGTGTGTTAGAAGTAGCTGAAAGAAATGCAGGATAGGAGATAAAAGAGGACAACACTTTGTTTCACATTGGTTCCAACACAAGGTATTCTATACTGTGAAATAACCTAAATCCTGGTCTAATTTAGGCAGCCATAAGAATGGATTCCTGACTATTCCAGGGCTCTTAACTGGGGGACCAGAGCCTGAGAAGTCGCTTGCTAGACTGGAAAGGGCTGGTGTCAGGACACAGGGCACTGAGTGTCAATGGAGGGTCTCCCAATTTGTCCTTGTGTGGAGCTGAACAGAATTTGACCTTCTGATTCTATTCCCCACAGTGGTGTAAATCAGGTGTAACTCCACTGAAGTCCATTGGCCAGATTTTGCCAGTGTCACTAGTGTTTGCTACTCCCCTGAAAATGTGCGACAGACTCACTGTTGCCAATAGAGCTGAGGGTGGAATTTGGCCCAGTAGTCACCTCAGTGGAAATGAGAACCAGTGCACTCAGTCCCTGGGAGAAAGCTGCACAGTTATGTGACACCCTGGAGGGCTGCCCAGCGCCGGTGCTACTGAGCTTCAGAGAGGAAGATCCATCCAGCTTTCCTCAGCCAGTAGGACAACAGATAGAACCTGGAACCTTTGCTACCGAGTGTGGCAATGGGGATGGGGCAAATTGGAGCTCTGACTGGAGTTACTGCATCAGACCCATTCACTTCAGTGGTACTACTCCTGATGGATGCCAGAGTAATGAGATCAGAATCCGGCCTTTATGTCCCTCTGGCACTTCCCTCCTTCCCCACGTGTCTAGAATAACTGTCCAAATAACAAGCTCCATCGGGCTCCTCCTTCAAGAAATATCTTAATCCCTACCGGCTCCGTGGTGTGCTCCAAGTGTAGAGACACACACACACACACACTCCCCCGCTTCACTTTTGGAATCCGTGTCCAGCTCAGTTTCTCCTGCCTCGGCTGCAATACTTAGAGTTACAGGGCCTGATTCTTTGGGTAGTTCCTTATTCTTCGAGTAGCCCAACACAGTCATTGGGATCACTCAGTGGTCAGGCTGGCAGGGTGGAGTTCTAACCCTTTCAGGTCAGGAAAGTTACTTGTCTAGCACAGCTCTCCTGGAGTACAGTGATGGTGTGTTACCTTTCTTGTACTGAGCAGTGAAGTAAAGATTTCCTAAAGGAAATAATACAGAGATTTAGTCATATTGGTACTGGGCTAGGTTCTGAGCTCAGTCCCACTTGTGTAAATCCAGAGCAGCTCCATGGAGTTGCTCAGTGAAATTATTCCAGATTTATGCTGCTAATGGAGCAGATTTTGGCCTTCTGACTTGGAGCAAAAATTCTATAATAGACTTTGCTATCTGTCTGTTCTGGGGCCTTCTGCAGTACCCACCAGGCTCCTTGGCAAAGGGTCCCCGGTTCTTTGCAAATAACTCTCATCACAGACCTGACAAACTCAGTAAACCAAACACATGTTTTACAGGATATTTATCCATGAAGAGTAGCATGTCAGGTATCTGCACAGAGCTCATAACTTGTCAAGACTCATAATCATTGTGAGATGTATGAAGGGGTAATATTTAAGGACTAATATTGAAAGTATGCCTTAAGGACTCAGAGTAAAAATTGGTCACTAGGGTAGAGTATCTCGGTGGAGAACCATTCAAGCAAGAGGGAGTTGTCACCTCTTCCTAGTCAGCTGGCAAGGTAATGCAAGGTTCTGTCTTCTACCCTTGCCACATTGAACAACAGTCAATGGAAAACCATCAAGGATAATTGCAAACTATTGAAAGTACTTGGCAGTGAAAAGGAACATTACAGCAGGCAGGAGACCTTCCTGGCTATGAATTAAAGACAAAAGACTGCTTCGGTGTAGGGAAAGGCACCCTGATCCATTTTCTAAGGAAACCCCTTTAAGGAGTGAGGGGCTTCCATGAACATTTGGATCCTGGTTCTTGTGAAATTAGTCAGCTCTGCAACTGACTGATCTTTGGGGGTGAAGCTTACTTTATTAGACAGGAAAGGTAACTACCGATATGTGTAGATCCTGTTTTATGACTTTTGTTTTCATCACTTTCACTTCTAGTTAAATCTTCATTCTTTCTTAAACGAACCTAGTTTTAGTTTGTTATGAGGGCTCACAAGTGCTATGTGGTACACAGGAGTGGCGGGTTTAAGGTAAAACTGGCACACTGCTCCTTTGGGGGCAGAGGATCTGGAATTTCTGTGAGGAGACAGTGTCAGGGACTGCATATAAGAGGGGAGTGAATCAAAGGGACTCAGGGATTGGGATGCACCTCTTAACTTGCAAGGCAAAGTTAGGGCTGGCATAGCCCAGAGGAGAGTGCTTGAATGGCTGAAAGGCTGGTGGTGCTAAAGAGCTGACATCCAGCTACCACAAGCAAGACTCCCTCTCACTGGAGGCAGCAGGGGGGTAATGCATAATTAAGGCTAAGATTTAGTCAGGGGTATTTATAGTATAAGTCATGGACAGGTCATGGGCAGTAAACAACAATTCACGGCCTGTGACCTGTCCATGACTTATACTATAAATACCCCTGACTAAATCTTAGCTGCTCCAGTGGGGGAGGGGCTGCTGACCCTGCTCTGGGGGTGAGGTGGGGGGGCTACTGTAGTACATATGGTAATCAGATATCTTGTCCAATCCACAAAGCTGCTAAATTGGCTTATATAAATGTAACTTATCAGAGGGGTAGCCGTGTTAGTCTGAATCTGTAAAAAGCAACAGAGGGTCCTGTGGCACCTTTAAGACTAACAGAAGTATTGGGAGCATAAGCTTTTGTGGGTAAGAACCTCACTTCTTCAGATGCAAGTCATAAATGTAACTTGTTCACTTGAATAAGACTCTTGTGCATCCCTTCATCTAAACGGATGTTGCTCCACTCTGTCACCATTCTGCATGGTTCTGCACTTCTTCGCGCATGGTGATTTAGCAGCAAGAGTAGCCCTGTGTACTGATTCTTCTTCCTGGGAATTCAGATCCACTAGTAACTAAGGGCCAGACTTTTAAAGGTATTTAGGCACCTCGGGTACAGATAGGCACCTGGTGGGATTTTTAGAATCGCCTAGACTGCTACAGGTTGCCATGGGAGTTAGGTGTCTAGGTGCTTTTGAGAATCCCACTGGGCACCTTTCTGCATTGTAGGTGCCTGAATCGTAGGACTGAACGGGACCCCGGGAAGTGATCTAATCCAGTCCCCTGTACTCCTGGCAGGACTAAGGATTATACATTTAAATCTCTGGCCTTACATGTCAACAGGAATGATTGATTTGCCTCAAAATCACTCTGTAAAAATTAGGTTTATCCCAATATCAATCTCCATACAAAATGACTGTACATTCTTGGGTCATTCACATGAAAGATGCACTCCTGTGTCCCTGTTGGCAAAATATCTGACCTGCATCCAAGATCAGAAACTTGCTCTAAGCACGGATTTACATTGTTTTCTCAATATTTACTACTGTGGGGCCTTCAAATGGGACATGCAAGTGCTTCAATAAATGAACTGCATGGTCATCTAGTTTTGCTGCAGCGTATGTAATCACTTCTGCAGCCCCCCACCCCCACCAAATGTCATTTTATAACTAGGCTTGGCAGGATAAGACTTATTGGTTAATGTGGGTAAACATCGATTTTAGCAAACACACAATCTGATGAAAAAATATTTCCATGGATGCTGATCGAACTGACAGATAAAGCAAGACAAACGCTGCTTGAGAACTTCTTATATTTAATTTCAGGATATTCACTTTATATATTTTGACGTATGGTGTTGACAATTTGTGTTTTTAAGTTATAAAACTAACTTTTTATTTCTGACTATTGTCTGACCCCTCCCATTGTCTGATTCCCCGCCCCATAATTTTGCACAACTGTGAAAATTTAAATCAATAAAAATATAAAAAATGCTTAATATCTATCCATCAGAATTATTACAAAAGATTGAATTCTGCCAAGTTGATTTATAATTTACTAGAGCACAGTTCTGTACTGAAAATTGACTCTGACAATGGTATGGTAGGGTTCCACAGTTATTGTCTCTAAATGATTTCATATCTAATGAGCTGAGTTGACAAGTCAAAATATTTTAGTTTCTAGCTACCAGCCCCACAAATTCAACCTGGGATCAGCGAGAGAAGCTGGGTGCTTTCCATCTCCCAGACCATCACCAGCAATAAAGGTTATAAGGGCTACATTAGCTTTCGTAATGCCTGTGCACTCACACTGGTCCAAGCCCACTGAAGGCCTAGACAAAGCCATCCCTTGGGTAGGGCAAATCGGGGCAACCGCTCTGGATCCTGCGCTTTTGGGGGCCTCGCGGGCTGGTGCGATTGGCCGGCGTAATCGGTCCTGGAAGACATAGGCACGGGAACTAGGCGCACGGGGAGTGCTGCAGCACTCACAGGGTCCTGGCTGCAGGCCCTGGGCTCCCGGCTGCTGCCCTGTATGCCCAGGGATCTGCTGCTGCCCCCGCATGGAGCTTTGCTCTGGGGCCAGGGGGAGGGGAAACAGGGGTAATAGAGCTGGCTTTCAGAGCGAGGCCCCCAAGCCGGCGGGGGCTGATTTGTCCCATGCCACACACACCCCTGGCCATAGAAGTGATTGAAAATTGTATATTATCCATAGAGTAGTTTTAGTTCCATTGACAGACATGGGGACTACATGGGTGTAACAGTTGGGGATTTAGTAGAAAGCTGTGTGATAATACAGAAGAGGAATCCTTATCCTGCTCATTCTCTAGGCTATGCTGGTTCTTCTAACACTAATAAAAAGCAGTAAACTGTTTCCTGTCAGGGTAGTGAGGCAATATTTCTTATTGGACCAACTTCTCTTGGTGGAAGGAACAAGCTTTTGAGCTACACAGAACCCTTCCTCAGATCTGGGGAAGGTAACCAGAATGCCCAAGCTAAATACAAGGTGGGACAGAATGTTAAACATGAAGGTTTCTCGCATGCTGTAGGAGATCACTTAAAATGAAGTGTGCAAATAAAGGTTAGCAGGGGCAGTGTAGAGCATGTTACAAATTGTTGTAATGAGACATAAAAAGTGTGTCTGTGTTGAGCCCATGGTTTTTAGGGTCTGGCAGAGTTATGAATCTAAGCTCATCTTTTTGAAGGTGTTGTTGGGGTTCCTTTGAGGACTAGGACTGAAAGGTCAGATGAGGAGTGATCGCTTTGTGAAAAGTGTTCACCCACGGGTGACGGAGTTTTTGTCTCATGATTTTTCTGGTTTCACCCACTTAGTTGTTGGGGCATTTGATGCACTGGAGGAGGTACACCACATATTGTGTTAGGCATGTATTGGACAGATGGATCTTGAAAAGCATGTTTGGGGGGGGTATTGATCATTGAAGAGGTGAAGATCTGTCAGCAGGTTTTGTGTCTGGTGCTGCTTTGAGTTGGTGTGAAGCCAGAAAGGGAAGGGGGTAGGAAAGATTTTTCATGCTGTGGTCCCTATCAAGTATGGGTTGCCATTGTCTGATACCCCATATTCTTTATAATGTGAGGTTGTAGGTGACAAATTAGGGTGTGTGGTCAGCAAGGTTTTATCTGTATTGAAGCAGGTTCTCCTGAGGTATTTGGGTGGCCCATTCTATGATGTGATCTATTTCTCTGAAGTGTCCTTACTTGGTGAAGGTGGTTTTTAATGTGTTTAGACGTGTATCTAATGATACTGCTAGATTCTTTCTGGAAGGCATAAAGGGAGACTATGCCAGGCTGCAGAAGACAGTTAAAGAAATGGAGGTTCAGGTAATCTTTGGTGGGATCCTACCTGTCCCTACAGAAGGGAAGTGAAGGCAAGACAAGAGTATGATGCTCAACAAATGGCTCAGACAATGGTGGTGTAAAGAGGGCTTTGCAATGTTCAGCCACTGGAAGGCATTCATGGACAGATGACCGTACTCATGGGGTGGACTCCATCTCAGTAGGGAGAGAAATAGACTTCTGGGATGGATGTGGGCACAACTGATTAAAAGACCTTTAAACTAGGGACTCGGGGAGATGGCTGGGAGATGCTCATGTAATCTCTATACCTGATTCTAATATTGATCAGAAGAAAAATAGAGTGAGAGGATACAAGAACAGAGAAAGGAACAACAGAAGGTAGGCGAATAGTGCCAATGACATCAACAGTCCAGGAGGTGATACTGGCAGTAAAATGACTGTACTTAATTGGGTGAGGAATCTGGTTGAAGCCAAGCAGAAGTAACTTAGATATCTGTATACCAACATAAGGAGCCTTCCTAACACAACGAAGGAATTAGAATTACTGGTGCAGGAAATGAAAACAGATATTCTAGGGATAACAGAACCATGGTGGAATAGTAGTTGTGACTGGCATACAAGTACTGAAGGGTATGTGCTGATCATGAAAGACAGAAATGAAGGTAGAGGTGGTGGAATAGGATTGTATATGAATGATGAGGTTGACTATCAAGAAATTAGAAGTGATGGAATGGATAAAACAGAATCTGTTTGGGTCAATATCACTTTGGAGAAGAAAGCTATCAGAGCCTCCATTGGGATAGACCTTGGTATGCTACAGACACCCAGGATCCAGTCTGGATATGGATAGAGACCTTTTTAATTAAATAAATTAGATTTGGAGGACAAGTGCTACTAATAGTGGTAGGGCCCAGATATTCCTGGATGTGATAGCTGACAGATTTCTTCACCAAATAGTCACTGAACCAACACAAGGGGATGCCATTTTAGCTTTAGTATTGGTAAGTACCAAGACCTCATAGAAGAACTTAGTGCAGAGGACAACCTTGGTTCAAGTGATCATGAGCTAATTCAGTTTAAATGGAAGGAGAAACAAAATAGGTCTGCAACGAGGGTCCTTGATTTCAAAAGGGCAAACTTAAAAAATTAAGGGAGTTAGTTAGGGAAGTGAACTGGACAGAAGAACTCAAGGGTCTGAATGTGGAGGAGGCTTAGAATTAATGTAAGTTGAAGTTGCAGAAGTTCTCTGAAGCTTGGATACCAACCAAGGGAGAAAAAATTGTAGGGAACGGTTGCAGACCAAACTGGATGAGCAAGCATCTCAGACAGGGTATTGAGAGAAAGCAGAAAAAGGAATGGGAGATGGGAAGGATCAGCAAGGAAAGCTACCTTTTGCAGGTCAAAAAGTGTAGGGGGGAAAGTGAGAACTACCAAAAGCCAAGCACAGTTGGACCTTGCAATGGCAATTAAAGCCCATAATAAAAGGTTCTATAGCCATCTAAATAAAGAGAAAACAAGGATGGAAGAAGTGGGACTGCTAAACACTGAGGAGGGGGTGAGACTAAAGATAATCTAGGTATGGGCTAATACCCAAATGAACACTTTGCATCCGTTTTTAATAAGGTTAATGAAGTCCTTGGGGGCAGTGGCACAGTGACTAATGGAAATGAGGATGTGGAAGATGAAATTACCACATCCAAGGTGGAAGTCAAACTCAGACAGTTTAATGGGACCAAATTGGGGGGCCTGGATAATCTCCATCAAAGACTATTAAAGGAACTGGCACATGAAACTGCAAGCCCAATAGCAAGGATTTTTAATGAATCCGTAAACTTGGGGGTCATAACCTGTGACTGGAGAATTGCTAACATAGTACCTATTTTTAAAGAGGGAGTGGGAGGGGAAGTGATCCGGGAAACTACGGGCCTGTTAGTTTGATCTCAATTGTATGCAAGGCCTTGGAACAAATTTTGAAAAAGAAAATAGTTAAGGGCACAGAGGTAAAACTGGGATAAAATACAATATGGTTTTACAAAAGTAGATCATGCCAGATCTATCTGATCTCTTTCTTTGAGAAGATAACTGGGTTTTTTTAAGACCACAGAAATGCAGTAGATCTAATCTATCTGGATTTCAGTAAGGCACTTGATATAGTTCCACATGGGAAATTATTAGTTAAATTAGAGAAGCTGGGGATTAATGCAAGAATTGAAAAGTGGATAAGGAACTGGTTAAAGGGCAGGCTACAATGGCTCATCCTGAAAGGTGACCTGTCAGGCTGGAGGGAGGTTACTAGTGGAGTTCCTCAGAGATCGGTCTTGGGACTGATCTTATTTAACATGTTTATTCATGAGCTTGGCACAAAAAGTGGGAGTGTGCTAATAAAATTTGCAGATGACACAAAGTTGGGAGGTATTGCCAATACAAAGGAGGATCAGAATGTTGCATAAGAATGTCTGGAGGACCATGAAAACTGGAGTAATAGAAATGGGATGAAATATAATAATGTGAAGTGTAAGGTCATGTACTCTAGGAACTAACAAGAAGTTTTTCTATAAGCTGGGGACATATCAGTGTGACGTGACAGAGGAGGAGAAAGCCCTATATTGGTTGATCATAGGATGACTATGAGCTGCCAATGTGATGCAGCTGTGAAAAAGGCTAATGCGATCCTAGGATGCATTAGGGGAGCTATTTCCAGTAGAGATAGGGAAGTGTTATTGCCATTATACAAGGCACTGGTAAGACCTCATCTCGAATACTGTGTGCAGTTTTGGTCTCCCATGTTTAAGATGAATTCAAACTGGAACAGGTGCAGAGAAGCTCTACTAGGATGATCCGAGGAATGGAGAATCTAGCTTATGAGCTCAGCTTGATTACCCTAACCAAAGGCTGAGGGGAGATACGATTGCTCTCTATAAATACACCAGAGGAATAAATACCAGGAAGGGAGAGGAGTTATTTAACTTAAGGGCCAATGTTGACACAAGAACAAATGGATATAAACTGGCCATCAGCAAGTTTAGGCTTGAACTTAGATGAAGGTTTTGAACCATCAGAGGAGTGAAGTTCCAGAACAGTCTCCCAAAGGGAGCAGTGGGGGCAAAAAACCTAATTGGTTCCAAAACTGAGCTTGATAAGTTTATGGCTGGAGATGGGACACAAATGGGAGGGCTCTGACTTACTGCAGAGAATTCTTTCATAAGTGGCTGGCTGGTGGGTCTTGCCCACATGCTCAGGGTCTAACTGATTGCCATATTTGGGTTCAGGAAGGAATTTCCCCCCAGGTCAAATTGGCAGAGACCACTGGTTTTTTTGCCTTCCTCTGCAGCATGGGGCAGGGTCTAGAACTAGAGTAAATTGTGGATTCTCTATAACCTAGTCTCTAAATCAGTCAGTAACTCAACCAGAGGTTAAGGGTCTGTTACAGGAGTGGCTAGGTGAGGTTCTGTGGCCCGGAATGTGCAGGAGGTCAGACTTAGATGATCATGATGGTCCCTTCTGGCCTAATATTCTGAGTCCGTGTATCCTGGACTTTCTCCTCAGAGCATTTTCTGTGGTATCTGTGACAGATTTCTTAGTGTGTTTGGAGTGGTTGCTGGATCTGTGGAGGTAAATGTGGTGACTCGTGGATTTCTGGTCTATAGACATCTGTAGGGTTCTATTGATGAAGTTGATTGTGGTGTCTAGGAAGTTGCTGCTGCTGTGGGAGACATCCTAGTACTCACAGCTGTTCAGAGTATTTGTACAAAAGTGTTTGTTAAATATAGAGGTTATAGTGGGTGAGGCAGAGGCAAATTAAGGTTTCCTGGGGCCCTGGGCCCAAGCAAGTGGGGGCCCCCACCCTCATTCCACCCCTTCTGCCCCCAGCCCCACCCCTTCCTGGGGGTGGTCCCCCCAATTCTGCTCCCCCACTGCAGCTCTGCAACCCCTTTTGCTCCTTTCTGCCCCTCGCGGCCCCAAGACCAGAGAAGCTCTGTCTCTGTGCCACAGTGGGGAGCAAGAACTCCTCTATCCCCAGGGCTGCAGTGGGGTCCAAGTTCTGGGGCTTCCCCCGCCACCCCTCGCATTTCTACAGGGGACCAGGGTCATAGAATCATAGAATATCAGGGTTGGAAGGGACCTCAGGAGGTCATCTAGTCCAACCCCCTGCTCAAAGCAGGACCAATTCCCAGACAGATTTTTACCCCAGTTCCCTAAATGGCCCCCTCAAGGATTGAACTCACAACCCTGGGTTTAGCAGGCCAATGCTCAAACCACTGAGCTTCTCCCACCCGCCACTTCTGCTGGAGAGGGGGGTTGGGCACAAGAGCTTCCCCTGCCGCCCCGCGGCTTCTGCCAGGGATGGGTTGGGGGTGCTGGGGCTTCTCCCACCAGGGGGCTTCTGCTGGGGACAGTGTCAGGGGTCGCTGCGGGGGGGGGGGTGAGGCTTCCCCTGTCCCACAGCTGCTGCCAGGGATGGAGTTGGGGGCCAGTGGGGGTGGGGGCTTCCCTGTCGCACGGCTTTTGCATGGACAGGGTCGGGGGCTGTTGGGGGGGGTGATTTTTTCTGGGGACCCCCAGTTGGCCAGGACCCCTGGGTATGGGCCCCGTCGGCCCAGTAGCTAATCCACCACTGGGGTGAGGATGAAGTGGATGAGCTTGCTGATGTATCTGGGGTGGATTTCCAAGCGTTGTACATTTTCCTGTACAATGTGAGGCAGGCAGCAATGCCATCAGGGTGAGGGATGTTGGTGTAGAGTGAGGTGACATCCAAGGTGGCCAGGATGGTGTTCTGGGGGAGGGAAAACAGATCTGACTCTTTCTAGACAAAGGGAGCCACTTGAGTAAGACGGGGCCATGTCTACACAGAAACCATACCCCGTCCTCAGTGAACCGCCACACCCATGCCTTTCAGAGTATCCACCCCACATCCAGCAGCCTCGAAAACAACACACCCATCACTTTGACAGCAGCAGCAGCCAGTGCTTTTTGCTTCATTTTGTGATCTGTTGATGTTTCAATTACAAACCCTATCTTTAAGTGTTTAATGCTGCTATTTTAAATGGCATCCGGCTGTGCTGCAGTTTAAAAAAAAAGACAAAACTCCTTAAATCAAAGGGGAAGTTACACAGCTGAATACAAAGAAAAATAGTTTGGTTTGATTTCCTCCCCTCAGGGCTTTAGCTAAAGCATTGTTAATGTTCCAAACCTGAGTTTTTGGCTGACATGTACTCTTTTCGGTTGCCTGACCTTGCCTTTTGCAGATTTCTAACAAAATTTACAAGGTACCAGAGAGTTATTTAAGTTGATAAAGTCCCTCCTACCCATGCACAGTAGTTACTCTCCATAACTATTTTTAATGTATCAATTAAAGGCTAATAGTAGCCTTGCACTCTTTCAGGCAATAATCTGATTCCCAAGCAGATAAGCCAGGCGAGCAAAGGAAAACAGCACTAGGTGACTATTATCTTTAATAAGGGAGGTTTAACCACTGTTCTTTTTAAACTCAAGGGCACATCAGTTTGCAGGAAAATGGCTGTTTCACTCCTGGCTCTTAAAGGTCAGTAACCTGTTGGATTATGTAAGGTAGAAATTAAATTTCAACAGAAATTTGACCTTAAGAAATGGCTTAATTGGGAAGTTAGATCTTTTCCCAGTGAACACTCTACAGTAGGAAAAAGTACTTCACATTGCAGCAGTTGGGCCCAGGATGTGCTATATCAGAGGACCTTGCACTATCTTAGACTAAGCCCCACAAATTAGTAGACACATCTCATGGATACCTTGTCTGCACAACTGGGAATGGCAGGCCATCCCCTCCACACCACAACTAACTGCACAACATCCCTTTGGTAGCCAATAACACGAAGACAGCATTAGGGAAGCGTATAATGCATTTGAGCTTCTCCTAATGTGATTTAGCTGCTGGAAACAAGGATGAGATCCAGCACCACGTGACAGTCAGTACTACACAGACCCATCAGCAAGCTGTTTCAAATGAAGACCAAGGAAGCCTTCCTAGGATACTTTAAGAGAAGAGACCATGGGCAAGGTTCTCTGCTCCATTCCACTCCTTGCGTGCTGCTCAAGCAGTGTAAAGGGAGCAGAAATCACTGGGGCATCCCTTGCTGGAGATTCCCCAGGTTAGGGTGAATCCCCCTATTTCCTCGCAGCCCTGGTACAGGTGACATGTGGAACGGAAGAAAGAGGGGTGGAGCAACTAGAATGAGTTGCACTCTGGCCATTTCCAGCTGAGTTGCATGGTCCCTTGGGGACTATAACCATCTGGCTAAAGGTAGAGCAATCCTCAGGCTGCCCCAACCTGTGCAGTGATTTGAGCTTGGACAACCAGTGAGAGCCGTCTCCCGGCCCACCCCGAAGCTCTGCTGTGCCCATCTTCAGTCTGGTCCCATGTTTTTTGATGCATAAAGTACACTTGTTATAATACACGGGACTATATGAACTGACTGCTCTTGGCTATACTGAGCTAATCAGAATAGTCTTAGGCAGAATTTGGGTATTTACACATTCATTGTAGGGAAACAAATTCTAGTAGATATGAAAAAATTTCAGGCAATATTAATACAGCCTAGCTTTAATATTTCAGAACAAACAAAAAAATACAAACTGCCCTCTCCCCAAATGTAGAGATATTTCAAATCGCAGGTGCTCTAAAGAGATTCTGCAGGACTACAGAGATTCTTCCCAGTATTTGACACATATCAAGTGATCTTCTCCCGATGTTCACAATAGAAAGGACTTGTACTTGGAGGGAGGGAGGGGGAAATGGATTAGAAATATTCATGAATACACAAACCTCTGATGACATTCTGGATCAAAATGGAGAAAAATCTGTATTTCCAAACTAAAATTAGGGTTTGTAATACAGTGAAATTGCTTGAGCCTGTATATGTCAATGTACATTTAAACAAAGGGGTCTTTGCCCTTCCGTCGTTCATAGCTTGTATTTGTGCTCCTTTGAAAGCCAATGAGATTTGAACTGAAGAGACCAACTCACCACAAGGTTCAAAGTGCAACTCAGCACTGTTCTGAATGCAGGGTTATGTACTACATGTCATGCTGCACAGCCCAGGAAAGGGAGGCTTTAAGCTAGTTATGCTCCTCCAGAGTTTGGGCTGCTCCCAGAAATATTTTGAAATTTTTTGCACCCAAAAGCCCCCAAACACATGCAACCCACTCCAGAAAATCCTGCCTGCTCCAGATCAGGGACTTTAATATGCATCTTCCCCATGTGCTGGCATAGGTCCCTCTCTCTCAATTCGATCAGAAATGCCACCCTGACTCTGAGAAACCTTCCAAATAAGGTTGGCAGTAGAGCTGTCCATTCTCTTTTAATGTGTCTGTGGTTACTGGATCAGGCTTGAGGTACCCTTCCTGCAGGATAGATTTGAAACAGCTACTTCACTTTATCCCCGTTTGCAGTATCTTCTAGTTAAGCTTTATGTTCCCTGCTCAACACTTCTGCAGCAATATTAGATTCCTGTCATGCTGTTCTTTTGCATTGCTACGTGCTAGGGGATCTTCAGTGAGGGCTTTCAGCCTGCTCGAGCCCTCTGCACAGAAACTAATGACCACCATAAATGTGCTAGAGGACTTGCCATGTGAGTCAGCCCACACTGGCTGAATTGAGTCTCAAATATTGTATATTTACTGTTTGTTTCCATCTAGCCTTATTAGCCTGTAGCCACTTTGTGCAGCGGGTGTGCTGAAAAACTGCCTGTGGTTGCTCTGATCTGCAGTGCATGGACCAGCATGCTCCCCGATCTGTTACGATCTCAGATCCATGCCTGCAATAAAGGTCCAATACACAGGAGAGCTGGTAAGAAGCTGGACATGACTTGGCCAATAGGCACACCGCAGGTCTGCATCCACTGTCTTTAAAATGCTTCTCCAGATTTCATTGTTTCTGTTACACAAAGCAATTAGAACTGCATGAGGGACCCCCAGAATTGGCCCATCTTTTCTCTGCTTCCAATCACTCCATAGGTTTCAATGTGCTCGGTTTCCCTCCAACTGCTGGGTTGCTGGCTCACTAATCACTCCAGCCTTAGCTGTGTTTTACAATATTTTGGCATGTGCCCAACCCTGCTGAATATGAGTGGGAAGGTTCTCTTAATTGTCACTTTTGTGACGTCTGGATTTGCTGATTCTAATGTTATAATTTTTACCAGCTGGAGTCATCTGGAGGTTTGCAGTCTCGGGACAAGCTTTGCTGGAATGCCTGCTGCACACAAGGGAAACCATTAAAAAATCAAACTCGGCTGGTTTCCCAGTGTGCCAGGGTCACTGCATCTTCCTGACAGTTTGCCTTTAATGTTGATAGCTCTTTGGGTCAAGTGGTGGCCATATGCGGAAAGTAGCATGCAACTGACCTATGCTCCAGTATGGGTTTGGAGTTTCCTGGGGATGTTTGCTTCTCTGTTAACATGGGGATGAGTGCTCCTCCATCTGTCTTCATTCCTATGGTCTACACTGATGCCCAGAACAATTCAGCATGCTGTTTGCTGTCTCTGCTATTTATTGCACCAGGCATCTTTTGGGAGGGGGGAGGGGGGTGAAGAGGGAAGGAGAGACAGGCTTCTGCCAAGATTTGCTGTAAGATTTTCCCACTTACTGCTTAGTCATCTCTTTCTGAGGTCCCAGTTCCACCTCCTGTTGTGTAGAACAACCTGATTTCATTCATTTCATTCATAGAGGCGAAAATGATCAGTGAAACCACAAGAAAGCACCATTCCAATGGCACTTCGTCTGCAAAAAGGCTATGTCCCTTTGGGATTTGGCTTGATGATGATCATTCTCTTTGGTCACCATGTGTTTGCTACCACCATATCCAGCCGTCTCCTGAGTAGTATTTTCATTCATTTCCTTCCCTGGAAGCCACGTGCATCTGTGCTATTTTTACTCCCTTGTCTAGGATCAAGTTAACTTCAGCAAACATTTTTGTTC
The DNA here is from genome assembly GCF_002925995.2 of Terrapene triunguis. Classification (NCBI taxonomy): domain Eukaryota; kingdom Metazoa; phylum Chordata; order Testudines; family Emydidae; genus Terrapene; species Terrapene triunguis. The sequence goes on along the minus strand of NW_020664524.1, from coordinate 2,156,669 downwards.
TGCCTCACTGGAGTTTTATCTCATTAAAATTCTGTCCTTTAATGTGTCATTTCAATATGCAGTGGCACAGCCCCTTAATCAGTCTCACCTGAGTTTAACATGTACCTACTGACTGGTGAGACCCAGTGCCTCTGGTTTAAAAAATCCCTTTGAAGTGAGGAGACTTTACATGGACGCTAATAAACTCAATTATTTCAAATTCATCTGGGATTATTTGATCCTTGTATTCTCATGCAGGTTAGGGTGCAGATAGAGGGGAAAGGGGGACGAAAGTAGGGCCTTGAGGGACAGTAGGAAAGGGGAGAATGAGGTGCTGCTAAGGGTGAAGGAGATGCAGGATGACACTCACTCGAGGCGAGAGCCATGAAAGCCTTAGGGAAGGAATAAATCCAAAGAAGAGGAAGTGATCAGCTGTGTCAAGGGTAGCAGACAGTCCAAGGAGGGGGAGGAGGCACTGGGCCTTGGACAGGAGGAGCTCTTTAGTGGCCTTTACTGAGAGTTACTATGGAGTCAAAGGGTGGAAGCAGAATTGCAGCAGATATTGATGCAGGAGAGGGACAGTAGAATTAGCTATGAGGTTGTCTTTCAGCCCAACCAGTGCCATCTCCTACCCTAGGCATTTCTGCAGCCTGGATCGTGCTGCTTCACTTGGTTTACCACCTCCTTCCGCCAAGCAGAGAAATGAGACCCACTGTAGCTGCAAAGCCAGATTATGGCATAAACACTCTAGGCCTGTGCCTGGTGCCCCAGCTCCTGGAGTCATGTGATGACAGCAGAATCTAAGCTTTCAGCTAAAAATAAAATCCTCTGTCTCATGATTGTGACGGAAAGCTTGAAACCTTAACTTGCAGTGATGTCTGCCTGAGTCTGCAGAGAGCCTGAAACAATAGCTCTCAAAGGTATGGACTAACCCATGCGTTTGAATGGGACGTTATCTCACTGTCAGAGATAAGTCCTGCTGCTATCCTTGCCTCTCTCAGTATGAGAAGGGACCCCTGCTGCCACCTCTGTTATTCCCAAGAGGAATGTCATGGACCGTGGCCAAAACATGCCTGCAGTTACAGGAACACACCCTCTGTCTGTAAATAGTTAATCAATACGGTTCCGGTAGGCAGTGCTCAAGACCATGGAGCATCATTCCTGGGTTTTGTGCACGGCAAATGGCATCCTCGATGCAGCTCTTTACATGAAGCTGTAAACCGAAGCAGTCCAGCTTTCCCATAGCACTCTCATTCTTTGCTTGCAAGCTGCACCAGCTCTACAAAGGAAGGCCAGAGAACTACTGGGCTCCTCTCAGGCTTGGTTTGCATAACCCTTGACACTGTCCCACTTTGCTGGAACCAATCCTCGCTGCAGAATATAGTATGTTTTCCCTTCAGTCCCATGCTCATTTGGAAGTGGGGAGCTGTCTGAATTGCTAACCAGCTTCTGCTTCTGGAAACACCAGTAACATCAGATCCTTCCCACTGGCCCAGTTTTCAAAACCTTTCCTACTTCAGAGCCTATAGGAGACATGTGTATGTAACACAGGGGCCCAGCGATTGAACCTTGGACCTGTGTCTACATGCATGGGCTTTGCTGCCTGAGAAAAAAGACCCACGTCTGGTAACCAAGGCTGAGCATGCTCACAATTTCTATATGCATCCCAGCCACCAGTAGCTGCGGACAGAGGGCTACCCCTGAGGGGATGTGGGTTACTGGGAATTCTTACATGATCAGTAGTTCAGGACAGTTTACGTGATCTCTGGCAAGGTGCGGTGTCAAAAGGAGCCACGCTTAGGCAGCAACTTCCGAAACGCAGGTGGTTACAGACAGCTCCGCAGTCCCAGTTCAATTTACCCTGAGCTCACTTCTTGCTGTCACTTCCTGTGTGGGGTTTAAGGTGACCCAGTCTTAATGAGCTCCGGAGTCAGCAAGCTAACTTGTAAGGCAAATGCACGACACAGAGCTTGTTTTAAAGCAGTGATAACTGACACGATGCGTATCCTGGAGGAGCACCCAATCAGGATCCAGGTCCCTTTGTGCTAGGTGCTGTACAGACACACCAGAAAAGCCAAGCGGCTGCAGTCTCTCCAACGTGTGCCATACAAATAGACAGCACTCAAGTTGCTATGGGAAACTGAAGCTTGTGTCTGTCTTTACTGTATGTTTTTAAATTCTCAGCCTTAATGCTGCATTAAAAGAGGGGTTTGCATTTAATTATTCAGTCCAAGCAATGTACTAATACCTTTGTCAAAATGATATATGCTATTCAAAACACCAAAGCATTGTGCTCTACAAATCACTGATGAATAGGCAGCTGTTGATGGCCACATACGTGCATGGCAGCCAATCATCAGAGAGAGAATTATCCTTTCCACTGATGCTTTCTTTTTTTCAGCAGTCCAAGGGAAGAAGGAAAAGCTTAAGTACCTTTGGTGGGAGTTTGGAAATATTTCTTGATCTGCTGATATGTTTAAATACTAACTAGTTCATCGGTACTGAGCACACTCCTTGGAGCACAAAGAATGGAAGACGCAAGCTAGTGAGTTTGAGGGCTCCAGGTTCCAGCTTAGTAAGCAGTACTGGTAGCCCGGGCTATAGAAGAGACTTCACACCTGCGCTACTGCTGTTGGTCCTGATTGTGATCACCGGGAAAAGGTGCTGGGTGGGGTGAAGTGCCACAGTGGTAACTTCCTCTGTTTCAGATGATGAGACATTGGAGATATTAATGTCTGAATCTGACATCTGGGAATGGGGGAGCTTATGCCTCTTGTAGGCTGCAGTGAAACATGGGAAAGCTGCCCAAATGAATTGTGGGATAGGAGTTAGTGTTTCACCAAACAGGGTAGGAGGGCTAGCTCAGTGGTTTGAGTATTGGCCTGCTAAACCCAGGGTTGTGAGCTCAATTCTCGAGGGGGCCACTTAGGGATGTGGGGCAAAAATCAATACTTGGTCCTGCTAGTGAAGGCAGGGGGCTGGACTTGATGACCTTTCAGAGTCCCTTCCAGCTCTATGAGATAGGTCATTGACCTAAACTTTCATAATAGCATCCACAGCACTGCTCTCTCCTGGAATTCTCAAGGGCTGTATAAAAGCACATCTGACTGTCCAGCCAAGCACCAAGGAGGTGTGTTAACATGGGAATCTCACAAATTGTGCATTCTGAGGTACATAAGCAGGTATCAGAATGCACTCCCTTTGCAAGTGTGGAGATCAGCCAGGTGAAGTTGTTTGCGGTGAGTCCAAAGTGGCAAGAAGCTCTGAAAGATCATAGGCTTGTATCATTTTTCCTCAAGAGTTAACTTTAAGCTAGTGGCCTGACCATTGCCCTTTGTAAAGGCTCCAGGTGACTGAACAGCAGAAGTGCCACCATCGAGCATCTCAAGAAGAAACTACAAATGCTAGAACCTTTCAGAGGGATCCTCCTGAAGTGGGATACCCAGAGATAACCATGTCGAACTTGTGATGGCACTACAGAAGCCAGGCTCACGAGCAACTCCTGTCCAGTTCTTCAAAAACAGAGCATGGAGAGGCGGGGTGGGGTTGTAAGCCACTTAGGAATGCTCGCTGACTAGCCAGAGCTGCTGTAGCCAAAACCCATTCTGGAAACTAGGGGGCACTCTGACACTTCATTTAACACAGCCTTAAGCTGAGAAAAAGACAGGAACTGTAGGAGTGGAGCGGAGCAGACCAATTGTCCTTCTAATCCAGCCTCCTATCTCCAATAAAGACTCAGGCCATATGCTTCAGAGGAAGTAATAAAACCCATGTAATGCACCTAGGGCTTGATTCAAAGTCAGTGGAAAGGCTCTCATAAACTGAATGGACTTTGGCTCAGGCCCCTATCTCATGAAACCCCTGCAATGTAATATGGCATCAGGGGCCAGGGCAGGGGAAGAGAAAAGTCCCTTACTAAAATTTCAATATTTAAAATAAATGAATGAAAATCATTTCTCCCTTTAAGATGCAGTCCTGCCAGAGGCCCTGCCAAACCATTGTTACTACACTGGAACAGCCCCCTCCCTGAGCTAAGCAAATAACCGCATTGTTATCACAGTACTTTATATGCCAAGTTACCGGCAAACCCTGTCTATTAGCAGGTTCGTTCTGTTTTTCCCAAGGCACTTGAATGCCTTTTGGGCAGGTCAGCATGGCTACTGGGTTACTGTTTGGTTGAGAGTTTGGATCTTGTATGATCCTAGGAGTCTGACATCAATCAGTCCTAAATCCATGTTGCTATTCAAGTCGCTGGAGCACTAGAGACTATTATTGATAAACAATAGATGTCTGGTGGAGACACTGATTATTTTCCTTGTACAAAAGGCTGCTGCATCCTCTGTGATAATTCCCCTCTCTTTTCCTCCTTGTTGGCTTTGTGGCTTAGTGATTTATTTGCTAGCTGGCAAGCCTCCACGGCGCTGCAGGAAATGGATGTCTGCTATTGTGTTTTGGGGGCTAGATAAACGTGTAATTTTCCTACTACATTAATTATAGACCTTTCTCTCTAGCTGGAGCAGCTCAGCATTTCCTCTGCCCTTTCAATTGAAGCTCTGTGAGTGTATTCCCCACCCCCCAACTCAAATGTGTATTTTTAGTGAAACCTAATCTCAATATCCTGTCTCGAGTTCGTGGCTCGTTAAGAAGTTTTGCGTTGAGGACTGAGTATTGTAGTGAGTTATTTCACTAGTCTTTCACCTGCTAAGGCCTGGTCACAAATGCTAAAGCTTTGTCTACACAGGATATTGAGTAGCTACTCCAGTATAATTTAGCTATTCTAGAATAACTTCCTCATGGGAACACTCTATTCTGGAATACCAGTGATTTTTTTTTTATTTTGGAATAATTATTCCAGAATAAAATCAGTCATCAAAAATATTCAACTCAAACACTAAACTATGAATCTTCGGCTCACATGTTATTTCCACCTTAACATAGGGATGTGGAAGCTGGAAATCATGCATTTGAAAGCAAATGCCTTAGAAAACTTCTCAGTATTAGATGGAATGGATTATAACAACTCCTGAGATCGATAAGAATTCAACGATCCAAAATTATCCAGAAAAGAAAACGGAAATATCTGAGACGTATGTTAAGAATGAAGCAAAAGCACCTGCCATGGTAGGTGTGCCCTTGGGCAGCAGGAGGAACACACAAAAGGGCTTAACAACATAGAGGACATGCCTAGAGTGGCTGAGGATAGACAGGGGTGGCGGTACCTGGTTCATGCCCTAAGCAATCAGAAAGGATTCAGACTAGAAATATAAACATGCTGGGGTAACCAGAGGGAAGTGTCCATTATTAATTAACTGAGCCTTCCTGCTAATTAAAAGATCCCTAGACTCCAGAGATTCAGTACGGAAAGAATAATGCCGCCATATTTTTCTACAGCACATGGAAGTCAGACACCCGAAGGATGCAGAACGAATGACACGTAGTGCTTTCACTATAAATGAGCTGCCTTTTTACAGTATGTTTGACACAAAGCTGTATAAAGTGCCACAAGGGATTTGTATTTCTACCCCTCTGTCTCTTTAAATATGGTCAGCTCAGCTCTGGTAATGCCACAGTGTCCTTTGGCTCAGTGTTCGCACACCTGTTCTGTTCACCTCCATATGGAGCTGTCTCTTCACCCTTTGCAGATTCTGTTCTCTTCTGGGTCTGATCCCCAATACCACGGCCCTTCCAGAGGTGCATTAGGTAATGTGACTGGATTACTCCTTCGCACTTTGCCCAGGGGGAAGGCACTTGTGTGTGTGTGTGTGTGCGCACACGCGCCTGAGTGCTTGCATGCTGTACTATGTTTGGAACAAAAAATGGTGAGGTTTATGATGCTTCTGGGATCCTGAAGGAACCAGTCCCTTGTGTCCTAATGTAGGCTCCCATCCTGCAAAACTTACCTAGCTTTAGGTAGGATAGAACAGCCCCCTGATGGCTCCTATGGGGTTAAAGGAAGCAGTAGTGCAGGAATGGGAGTGAGGAGGGGTGCGCCACGATTCTGGAGGTTGGATGGAACATTGAGGGGTCCATGGGCAAGCTTGTAAAGCCTAGAGCAGAGTAAATTTCCTAGAGGGAATGCAAGCTGCTAGAAGTTGTAGAGCCATGGGGGGCACTTCATAGAGGGCTGGGGCCATTTGGAAATGGCGGCGAAGTGGATTCACGGCCGATAGGGCTGGTTATTAGACTGTAAGGTATTTGCAGCCAGGAGCAATGTATAGCATTTCTCTATAGTGGCAACTTCCCACTCCAATGCCCTGCCTTATGTGTGGCCCTGGTAATGAGCATGAGATGACCAGCTTGTCAGGGCTCTAATATAGAGTGGGCTACATTCACCCCTGGTTTATGCCAACTTCTGCCAGCACACGCCACAGTGTAGGGCCCCCGGTAGCAGAGAGTTAGCGAGGGGGAGGCTGCAGTGGCAGAAAACAGCTGCCATCTCTGCTTGGACGCAGACAGCCGCTACAGCCTGAACAATGGGTGTTGTGCTTGGAGTGGCCAAACAGCTGAGCATGCCCTGATTCAACATAGCCTGCCTGGGCTGCTCTCGAGTCCCCAACGGAAGCTGGCGCTGCCCTTCCCAGCATAACACTGGAGGAAGGATAGCGCCCTCAGTCTGTGGTACAAGGAGCCTTGCTGGTGCAAGGGACATGCAATTTGCACTGCCCCCAGCTTCCTGGGGCATGTCAAAGCCTGCGTGTAGCTAGACAGAAGAGAACTGATTGGAGGGGCTCTCCAGTAGATAGTGCTAGAGAGCACGGAGCAGATACAGGGGATGCTATGACAATCCGTACACTGGAGGGGAACAGATACACACAGTTCCTAGACAGTGTGATTCATTACTCCACTGCCTCTGGACGTTGTGGGACTCCATACCACACGTCGGAGGCACGCTGAGTGCAGAAGGAGACTGACCACAACCCTTTCCTTAATGAGCTATGGCTCAGATCGATCGATCCAGCAGATGAGACACACTCAAGCAATTCATGTTGAACATTGGGCTGCTTTGTGAATGAGCGTAGCCCTATTAACGGCCATGTCTACACTGCTCCTGGCAGCAAGCCTCCCAGCCCAGGGGACAGACTTGAGCTAGCACATGAAAAATAACAGCGTGGATGTTGTAGCTTCAGCTCCCGGGCCTAGGGGTCAGGTGGGCTTGAGCGCCCAAGACACAGTTCAATTAATTGAATGAATGGAATTTGCTTTGTGACTGGCTGCCATCTTCCCACCTCCTATTGCATTACTAAGGTCCCTCATAACTTTACCTCTTTGCTCTCGGATTCCCATTTGCAGTGGCATAATATTTCTGAACTCCCCTAAGGCCCGGTCAGTTTTTAAAGAACTCCCCACTCCTTCTGTACATTTTTCCCCCCTCCTCACTGAACTGCTTCTGAGGTTTTCTCCCCTCTTTTTACCTCCCAGGTACTTTTTTCTTTCTTCTCTGCTAACCGGCTCTGTTGAGCCATGTTCAAGCCTGTCCACCTCACTCTGGGGCTTGCAGTCAAGCATCCCTGATTCCCAGGACTGGCCCCGAGTTGAGTCCAGCTCCAGAGACACATGCTAACACTTTCTAAACGCCAACTCCAGTACTTAGTGTCTAATCTTTTACATTGTTTGGTTCCACCTTGTAGGCTCCCACTCTCAGCACGAAGTCTGCTGACTATTTGGAGAGGAGAGGGAAATATAAGAAATATCAGTAAGGCTTTAGGGACAACGGATTTCCTTCTGTCTGTAGGAAGCACTGTTGCTACTTGAGGACAATCTGTCAGTCAGGAGGAGCCTCCCCCTACACATGCCTCGGGGAGTCTACAAAACTGTGTGATGGCAGGGCACTTGGTAGTGATGCGTATTCTCATGCAGGAAATCTAAGGCTAACTCACTGTCCTGGTCTCTCACTCCCTGGGTGGACAGGTACTGGGAATGCTGAGGACAGAGGCTGTGCATTCCACCATGGGGGAAGAAGGGAAATGCCTCATGAGGTTGTGGCTATCTGCCATGATGGGGCCTCAGCGAGAATTCCTTGTGGCCCTACTCAATGGGAGTGATGACAATATGAGACTTCAGTGTTCTAGGACGGGGTGGGAAAACTATGGCCCATGGGCTGAATTTGGCCCGCGGGCTGAATCCGGCCCACCAGCTGTTTTATTCCAGCCCTCGAGCTCTCACTGGCGGGTAGGGTCTAGAGCTTGCACTGCTCCAGCGCTGCAGCCGGGGAACAGGGTTGGGGGCCACTCCATGCAGCTCTCGGAAGCAGCAGCATGGCCCCCTCCGGCTCCTACGTGTAGGGTCAGCCAGGGACCTCCACGCTGCCCCGGCCCCAAGCACTGCCCCTGCAGCTCCCATTGGCTGGGAACCACAGCCAATGGGAGCTGCAGTGGTGGTGCCTGCAGGCGGGGCAGTATGCAGAGCTGCTTGAGGTAAGCGCCGCTGGGAGCCTGCACCCCTGAGCCTCTCCCCGTGCCCCAATCCCCTGCCCCAGCCCTGATCCCCCTCCCGCCCTCCAAACCCCTCAATCCCATCCCAGAGCACCCTCCTGCACCCCAAACCCCTCATCCCCAGCCCCACCCCAGAGTCTGCACCCCCAGCTGGAGCCCCACCCCACCCCCACACCAACCCCAATTTTGTGAGCATTCATGGCCTGCCATACAATTTCTATTCTCAGATGTGGCCCTCGGGCCAAAAAGTTTGCCCAACCCTGTTCTAGGAGAAGGGCAAAAAAGGTGGTGATGGGTAAGCAGCACAATGCTCAGTTTTGCTTTGCTTGGATAATCAGCATCCAAATCTCAGCTGAATGTATCCTCCTGCCACTTCTGGACTGGAATTCCAGCAATTACTACAGGCTCTCTTCTGATCCCTTGAAATCAGGGAGGAGTGCATCTGAGCTAGAAACACACTGCAAACAGACTTTCTTGCAGTATCACTTGTGCTTCTAGTCCTGGCTGGACCCTGAAAATCTAAAGCACGCTGCCTTTAAAAAAACAGCAGAGCTTAACTGGATCAGTACTTATGACATACACTGCACCAGAAACCTGCAAATCATAGAATCATAGAATATCAGGGTTGGAAGGGACCTCAGGAGGTCATCTAGTCCAACCCCCTGCTCAAAGCAGGACCAATCCCCAACTAAATCATCCCAGCCAGGGCTTTGTCAAGCCTGACCTTAAAAACCTAAGGAAGGAGATTCCACCACCTCCCTAGGTAACCCATTCCAGTGCTTCACCACCCTCCTAGTGAAAAAGTTTTTCCTAATATCCAACCTAAACCTCTCCCACTGCAACTTGAGACCATTACTCCTTGTTCTGTCATCTGGTACCACTGAGAACAGTCTAGATCCATCCTCTTTGGAACCCCCTTTCAGGTAGTTGAAAGCAGCTATCAAATCCCACCTCATTCTTCTCTTCTGCAGACTAAACAATCCCAGTTCCCTCAGCCTCTCCTCATAAATCATGTACTCCAGGCCCCTAATCATTTTTGTTGCCCTCCGCTGGACTCTTTCCAATTTTTGCACATCCTTCTTGTAGTGTGGGGCCCAAAACTGGACACAGTACTCCAGATGAGGCCACACCAATGTCAAATAAAGAGGAATGATCACATCCCTCGATCTGCTGGCAATGCCCCTACTTATACAGCCCAAAATGCCGTTAGACTTCTTGGCCACAAGGGCACACTGTCGACTCATATCCAGCTTCTCATCCACTGTAACCCCTAGGTCCTTTTCTGCAGAACTGCTGCCTAGCCATTCGGTCCCTAGTCTATAGCAGTGCATGGGATTCTTCTGTCCTAAGTGCAGGACTCTGCACTTGTCCTTGTTGAACCTCATCAGATTTCTTTTGGCCCAATCCTCTAATTTGTCTAGGTCCCTCTGTATCCTATCCCTACCCTCCAACATATCTACCACTCCTCCCAGTTTAGTGTCATCTGCAAACTTGCTGAGGGTGCAGTCCACGCCATCCTCCAGATCATTAATGAAGATATTGAACAAAACCGGACCCAGGACCGACCCTTGGGGCACTCCGCTTGATACCGGCTGCCAATTAGACAAGGAGCCATTGATAACTACCCGTTGAGTCCGACGATCTAGCCAGCTTTCTATCCACCTTATAGTCCATTCATCCAGCCCATACTTCTTTAACTTGCCAGCAAGAATACTGTGGGAGACCGTATCAAAAGCTTTGCTAAAGTCAAGGAATAACACGTCCACTGCTTTCCCCTCATCCACAGAGCCAGTTATCTCCTCATAGAAGGCAATTAGGTTATCAGGCATGACTTGCCCTTGATGAATCCATGCTGACTGTTCCTGATCACTTTCCTCTCCTCTAAGTGCTTCAGAATTGATTCCTTGAGGATCTGCTCCATGATTTTTCCAGGGACTGAGGTGAGGCTGACTGGCCTGTAGTTCCCCGGATCCTCCTTCTTCCCTTTTTTAAAGATGGGCACTACATTAGCCTTTTTCCAGTCATCTGGGACCTCCCCCAATCGCCATGAGTTTTCAAAGATAATGACCAATGGCTCCACAATCACATCCGCCAACTCCTTTAGCACCCTCGGATGCAGCGTATGCGGCTCCATGGACTTGTGTTCGTCCAGCTTTTCTAAATAGTCCTGAACCACTTTTTTCTCCACAGAGGGCTGGTCACCTCCTCCCCATGCTGTGCTGCCCAGTGCAGCAGTCTGGGAGCTGACCTCTTCATTACTTCATGGGCACTGACGGTTGGTTTCCTCTTGGCAGATGAAATTAAAGACACGCTTTGGAAAAAATCTCTAGAGCTCAGCTCTTCAGGGGAAAACCACTTTTATTCCTGGATTTGCTGTGCTGGCCAGCAAAGGGCAAAGGCCACTCCTATTAACACCACCCCAGAAGGGTGCACTATGAGTTAGTGATTTGGCTGTTTCTTGTGAAAACAAAAATCCCTGTAAGATTTTCCTTATGCAGCAGAGGCAAGACAGGTCCCCTCATGGGGATGGAGGGCTCTTCTTGGGACCCAGCCTGTTGCATGGCTTGGCACCCTGCCTAGAGCTGCCTAGGAAGTTCTGACTCATTGTGTCAGGCAATGCTTGTTCATAAGCTCCCAGGATGCTGAAGAGTTGGGCATGACTCTGGTCAGGGGGAGCCAGGGACAACCAAGTTCATCCACAAATCTTTGGCCGCTCTCCTGTTGTTTGGGCCATCGACCAAGGCACTTTGTGACTGGGGTAGGTTTGTTATGCCTCACAATCCAGATTTCAAAAATGACAAGCTAAGTTGGGTGTTCGCTGTTTCGAAGACACCTTTCAGGGGCTTCATTTCCATAGGGTCAGCACTCTCTACAAGTCAGGCTTCTTTCAGGTGTCTCTAGTGGGGGGCTCCCCAAATCACCAGTAACTTCTGTGAAAATGCACCTCGTTCGTCACAACTGGGCTCTGCCTTCCTCCTTCTGGCACTGGGGGCCTGGGGTAAATCAGTCCTGCTCCAGAGGTTTAATTCTTCCCATGGGTTTATTGACAGGGTAGGCCCTAGAGTTGGGCTTCTTTAAAGAAATATATTTCTTAACTCCTACCAGAGTCCTGCCTCTTCTTATACTGGCTACTAATCACCAGCCACACTCTCTAACCTATTCTGGGCCCAGCTAGCTAGGAACCAAGGCCCTCTCCCCAAAAGGAACTAACCATTTCCGATCAAAACAGGTCTTCTTCCCCTTGCTGCACACAATCCCTCTGCAGTTTGCTTCTCCCCTCCCTCCTCCCATTGGAAGAGGATTTTTAAAGCAGTGGTTCTCAACTATGGGTACACAGAGGTCTCCCAGGGGGTACCTCAACTCATTTAGATATTTAGTTTTACAACAGAAAAAGCACTAGCAAAGTCAGTACAAACTAAAATTTCATACGGATAATGACTTGTTTATGCTGCTCTATATACTATACACTGAAATCTAAGTGCAATATTTATATTCCAAGTGATTTATTTTATAATTATATGGTAAGAAGGAGCAAGTTGGGCATTTGTCAGTAACAGTGTGCTGTGACACTTTTGTATTTTTATGTCTGATTTTGTAAGCAAGCGCTAAAGTGAGGTGAAACTTAGGGGTACGTAAGACAAATCAGACTCCTGAAAGGGGGACAGTAATCTGGAAAGGTTGAGAGCCACTGTTTTTTAAAGGGCAGCTTGTGACCTTTAGACTTGGGTGTCCTAATTAACCTGCAGTAACCTCTCTCCGTTCATAGGGGCCTTTAACCATTTTCAGACGGATACACCTGCCTTCAACCACCCTTCCACAAGTGTCAGGTCTGACTTTGTCACACTTCTTAAAACCTTGGCCCACTTATCACCTTCATTTGGAGTGTCCCCTGTTCATCTCCAATGGGTGGGACTGGGGGTAGGGCCGCGACACACTTAGACCCGCCCTCCTTGAGAAAATACTCGTTCTCCTTTCACAGAGCTGACAGGTCTAAGTGCAGCACGCAAATTGTTGCTCCTGGAGCAGGCACTTCACTATGTGTCCCATGAAACTCTGCACAAGGCAGTTTTGCATCCGAGTAGCAAAAGCTAAACAGCAGGTGAGACAGGTTAACCGTCTGGGCATGGATGTCTCTAAAGCAATGCCCAGGGAGTTCTGAACACAAACACCATTAGCAATAACCGGGTTTGTGCACTTAACTCCCTGCACTGCACTGAAAGCCTCAGCCCCCAGAGGCAAGTATTCTAAAGCTTATTCAGGTGCTCCGATTCACTCCTGAACAGGCGTGCATGGCCTAAGGAACTAGGACATCCTTTATTGTTTTGAAATCTAACTTTTCAAATCTCCTCCCCCTTATATCCTTCCCCTGATACCCACTTTTGACCAGAACAAACTACTTTTAAGCATGCTATCACCCTGGATTTACACACGCACCTTATGGAGCCGGTGTGTTTCCTGCCCTTGTCAATTTGAGCAATGCACTGCCACATTCACCCAAAGATGCTGGATGACCTGACAGGGTTAATGATTTACTGCCTCCAATAGCTCTCAGCTTCCCAGTTAAGGGAACAAGATGTATCTAAACTCCAGGCTCATTGTGAGACACGTGAGGAGGGGGTTGGAAGGGAGTTAAATATAGATCGGACCAAAAAAGCCTTTTGAGTTTAAAAACGTGGAGGGCAAAATGTGTTGCACAAGCTGTTTTCCCACAACGGTGGCTGCCGACATTCTTGGGGGTTATAATCTAGCAATCTTACTGCTACAAGATGGACTGATTCCTGAGCACAGTAGTCTGCACAGCCTAGTGCTTCCACCGTTGGAGCTGTACTGACACAGACCGACACTTTACATACTTTCCAACTGGGACTAAGGCATGTTGGGAAATTTGCATCTTCCAGTGCTGAGCCAGGGAACTTCAGGAGTTAATTGCAACCCACGTCCCAGTCCTGCAAACGGAGTAACTTTACACACACAGTTCAACGGGACACTGCACATATGTCAAGTCATTCATAATGTCAATGTTTGATCTTGCCCTGGTTAGGTCCCAGGCCTACAAATGTGGGGCATTACCCAGATGCACAAGGGGCCAGCACCACAATATATTTGGCAGGTGCATTGGCAGACGCCTGCTTGATGGGAGAGACGTGTTCCATCAGCATGCGCCAGAATCATAGAATCATAGAATATCAGGGTTGGAAGGGACCTCAGGAGGTCATCTAGTCCAGCCCCGTGCTCAAAGCAGGACCAATCCCCAACTAAAAGAGAGGGTGTGGGCTGTGGAGGAATTCGCAACACCATGGCATGGGAGACAGAAGAGAATAGCAGGAGTAACAAAGTACTTCCTACTGCCAGCCCTCTGCATGCACCCAGGAGGCAAACCAGATAAATGTATTTGGCAAAGGCTAGAGTTTCTGACTGTCAGAGAAAGAAAGGTTTTGGCTCTATGTGCTGAGTTACAGCAACATCATACAGTGGGAAATTTTGTGCTGCCTGGGACTTAAAGTCCACTGGAATGTAGAGCATGCCAATGGACTCAGTAACAGCTTTGCAACCTGTCGAGTGCCAGTTACCCTAACAATGGTATCTGATCATTCTGGACTTTCTAATAAAAAACCATAACAGGGCATGGTCTTGTTGTAAACCACAAGGGAAGTGAAAGTGAGAATGGAGCCAGGCATAGCGCTTAGCGGGAGGAAGTGCAGTCTAATATTAGAGTACAGAATGGAGTGTCAGGCATTGGGGTTCCATTTTAGGCTCTGCCACTGACTGTGTGACTATGGTCAAGTTACCTAATGGGGGCCTCCCCTCGCCCATCGATGTGAAAAGTCACATTTGTCTGAAATTGTACCAGGAGGAATACAAGGAACACCTGCAATGATTAGAACTGAAAAGCCAATGGAAAAATATCTCTGACCATTTGGTTTCCTTGGTGCATGTGACAGCGTTTTGTGTAAAGGCACTCGCTATGTCTTCTGGATAGTCTGTTTCCCCCTTAAACAAGGGAGCAGACAAAAAATCCTCGTATAGAAGTTAATGGACTTGAACAATTGCTATTTAAAGAGACCTCTGTTAAAAGCCAGCTCACTCTAGATGAGAAGTTAATCAATTTGAGAAAAATTCATGTTGACAGACTCCCCCTCTGTAAAATGGAGTTAATGACACTTCCTGCTCTTAAAGACCTGTCGGGAGGAGCCATTACTTAGGACTTGTCCAAGTGCAGAAGTTGCACCCGTTCAACTGAAAATCTAATTACCAGTATAGCGACACCAATGCAAACCTTTGTTTGGGCACTCCTGGATTAAACCTGGATCATATTGCATTTGCTTAACTCTGTAAGGCCATCTGCACATAGAGCTACTGTTCTAACACAGAGTCATAGATTCTGAGGCCAGCAGGGACCATTGTGATCGCATTATCTGACCTTCTGTATCACATAGGCCAGAGAACTTCCCCAAAATAATTCCTTTTGAACTACAACGTATCTTTTAAGAAAAAAAATCTTGATTTTAAAATTGCCTGTGATGGAGAATCCACCATGACCCTTGGTAAATTATTCCAGCAGTTAATTCTCTCATCATTAAAAATGTGTGCCTTGCGCTAACCAGGTGTAACTTCATGTTTCACTCAGGTCTTTGACCAACACTTCATAACTGGGTACGTAAAGTTAAGCTCCTAAATACAAGCAGGTTTCAGAGGTGCTGAGTAGAGCCAGCTCCCAGTGAAATCACTGGGAACCCCAGGTGCTCAGTGCCTTTGTAAGAGAGGCCATTTCCATTTAGATAGCCAAATATGGATTTAAACCTAGTTACCATAGACACACAGATTTGAAAATGTTGTCCTTTATGCTTTGAAAGGTACTAGAGAAGTGTTGAATAGTAGAAAGGTGGGAAACTGGGATTGAAACAGATTGACAAAGTGACCAGAAAGTGCTGACCATGTTATAGATTGGATTTGCCAAACGGATTTCTTGCCAGTTATTCCATAATCGCCTCCTGCACCTCTCTGAAGCAGCTGGTACTGGTCACAGAGGGAGACAAGATTTTGGACACACAGATGACCAAATCTGGCAGTTCCTATTAGAGCTGTTCTGGAACCAGAGTTTTTGTTTCAGAGGGAGTTTTGCAATTTCAAAATTCCTTCCATTCTGGAACGGAGCAAAACCCCAACATTTCAAAATTTCCTGCAAATTGAAATTCTTATGGCGCAGGGGTGGGGTGGGGCAGTGTTTTGGGTCCATCACAGGATGACACTGTCCCTTTAAGAATGGATGAGGCCAGTGCACCTGTGCCTGGTCATCTGACTCCAGTTGGACTTAAAAAAGGGCACTTGGGCCCTAGAGGGGAGAGAGACCTGGTGAGTCAGTCAGGAGAAGGGCAGGTGAGAGCTGCCTGGGAGTACGAGATTAGTAGGAGAGAAGAGCTGCCAAAGCCAGAAGATGTTTCCTGAGGGAAAGCTGACCGCAAGGACTGTACCAGATCTCCCAAGCCAAAGAGCCAGAGGGATGAAGGCAGGAGAGCAGCAGAGGGGCTTACTCATGAAAAGATTTATATACTGTTATTGCGTATTATCTTGCTGATGTCTCTGCTCTGGAGAGCTGGAGCTAGGGCTGGAGAGGGTTGAGGGAAAGATAGGCACAGGGCGGGGGACAGACTTCTGCTGAAATGAGTATGGTTGCATTTCAGCGGGAAAGACTGGGGTGTCTGTCCTGGCAGAAGGACAGGTGAGGAGTGAAGAGGAGCCCATGTGTGGTGGAAGACACCAGAATGGGATATGTGTTGTCAACAGATGAGATGTCTTGGGATCTTAAGGACTACTTGCACTGAAGTGATAAATGTTTGGGACTCTTGGTACAGAATATCTGTACTATGTTTTCTTAATAAGCTGGGCCCACGGAAGGGTATTATTTGGACAAAAGAGCCTGAGTGAAGTTACTGAGGTCTCAGAAAGCAGGAAACTGTGGCAGGTGTGTATCCGCTTGAGAGGGGTTCCAGGTGAGCTCACCCTGACATGAGGTCAATTGAAACGTTTTGTTCTGATTTTGACTTTTTTCATTTCCTATTACATTTGATCTTATAAATAAATACGCCCTCAAATTCATTTTCCAAAACCAAAACAAAATGCTCTTTTCCCTTTAGTTTTGAAACAAAATTTCATCAAAGGTGGCACGTTTCCCCTAAATGTGTCATTTTCAACGAATCAGCATTTTCAGATTATTGTGGGGGGGAGGAACATTCCAACCAGATCGAATTCCTAACTTCCTAGGAAGAAAAGCAAAGGAACAATCGCCTCCACTCAGTGTGACACGGACACAATAACAGTATAAAATCTTTTCATCTTCAAAGGTGCCGTCACATAAACCAACATGTTCTTTGAAAGAAAGGTACGGAAGTCAAAAAGAGCTGTACGTTTGTTGATTGTCTGGGTGCTTGTTGATAAAGGCACTCGATGCTTCCTACAAATCAATGCTGCAGTGGAGACAGCTAGAAAAAGGTGCATGTTACTACTGAGAAGGCTGATTCTCCCATCTGTGTGGACAAATAGCTGGAAAAAAGCAGTCGGCACCACAATCTCCACTTTTAGCGGCACAGTGTCAAAAACAATTAATGATCTGGCTGGGGACTTGGAGACATGGAGACCATGGTAGAAACAACTATTGCTCTTGAGTAGCCTGTGATGGTACCGCCTTACTTATCAGGTTTCAAAAGATGCTCGTCTGGCTTGTTCAAGCTGATGGCCTTTGGGTATTTTGATAATGAAGTTTGTTCCTTAAAGATATGTATTACAGAGAGGGAGGATGGTATTGTGTTTAATGCACTGGATTTGGACTCGGGAGACCTGGCTTCCATTGTGCAAGGGGAGGCAAGATTTTTGGAAGTATGCAGGTCTTGCACACGATTCAGATCCCAGGTATGCAAGTGGTGCTAGGGAAACAGGGCAGGGCCTGCAGATCTTCTGGCCCTCAGCCTAGAGAGACTGGCACTAGGGCTTCCCTGGTTCAGACTAAATGACATTCCATTCTTTTGGGGCCTGCAGAGTTGGAGATATGGGGAGAAGAGAATCTGAAGAAGTTCAGCAGTCTCTTCTGCGATCACAGCCTGTCGTCCATGACCGAGCACGGACGCATATCTGCTTAGGCCTTGGGACTTCAGCAGCACCACAGGGGTCATGGCTGAAGATGCCAGGCTGCCAGAGTAACAGCAAGCAGAACAGTCGGTCGGACCCTTGGCTGTGACTAGCACTGCATGTTCCCTGACACTGTTCTGGTCTGATGTGCTCTGCTACCCATTATTAGTGGGAAAGGGCCCATCACACAAAGGCACTAGATCTCACAGAGAAGAATGCCAAGTCAATGGAAATTGGAGGCTGTCAGTATGTATTGGATCAGGGTCTAAAGTAGTAATGTCTAGCTCCCAGCAGTTTTTCCTGTGATACTGACTGTGCTGTATATGGCATGTCTATTTTTAGAATCTAGGTTGCCATGACAACCCAGTGTACTTTTTGGTTAAATATAGCAGCTGTTTCAGAGCACTCTTGTCCTTCTGGATACAAGAAGCATGTTCTGCCCTCTGACAGAGCCCGGGGTATTAAATGCAGATGGAAGAGGATAATTAAGTGTAAGCCCAGCAGAAACGTCAAATCATCAGTTCGAAAGAGGAGTTTCAAGATGAAAACGGGAATGTTTTCTTTTCACAACCAGTCCTACTGCAATAGAAACTGAGGTGGTCACAAGGAACTATCCCTTCAGTCTGATCACACATGGGCTTGATCATGTACCCAATTAAGTCAACAGCAAGACTCAGTGGGTAGGTCTACACTGTAATAAAAAACCCGCAGCCCTGAGGCTCAGAGCCCAGGTCAGCTGACTCAGACTCATGGGGCTTGGGCTGCAGGGCTGTCAAATTGCAGTGTAGGCGTTTGGGCTCAGGCTGGAGCCTGGGCTCTCAGACCCTCCCCCCTCACGGAGTCTCAGAGTGAGCCCAAACATCTACACTGCACCCCACAAGCTCGACTCAAGTGACCCTGGGCAGCCGCAGCCATCCTGCGGGTCTTGTATCGCTGTGTTGACATACCCACAGATGCAATGGTGCAGGATCAGTTCCTTACAGCCTTCTGCACCTCAGTGCTCACTGCAGCTAATGGGAGCTGTGGGGCACAGTTAGCAAGATTTTTCTTTCAAGTCTTGCAATAGTAGGTGTTCTTCTTAAAGCCACAGCTGCTGGAGTCCCGTGATTACAAGAGACCTGAGCAGTCCCCAGCAGTGTGGAGGAAACGTGACCTCTGAAGCTGGATGGTGAATAAAAAGAACCCACCGTTCATTATTTGTCAAAATCTCATGATCTGGGGGGCTTGACTCATGATTTTGGAACCCTGGGGGGTTGGCAGGACTGCAAAGGTAAATCTCCAGCAGGCAGAGAGATGCCCACTGTCAGCTTTTTTGGTTGATCACGTGTACCGATTTTAAAGAGAAATACAGGTCTGAAGGGGTGACTCAGTCTCATGAATTAGGGGTCCGAAGCTGCCACCTAGTATCACATCAAGTAGCCCCTTATTCTGCAAGTGATTCCGTTGACTTCAGTCGGTGAGAAGAGACATGGTTCCTAGTCCAGGGCCTGGTTCCCTGGGGGATGTGCGGTATGGGGTATTAACACAGTGATAAAGGGTGATACAATCAGTCCCTTAGCGAGTCTCCTGTAAAGCTGGTTGGTTTGCTGATTCCACACAATCAAATGCTTTGTGGGGACACAGCAATGTAGTTGAAATTTTTCAATGGAAAATTATTAAAGTGCTTCATTTCCGTAAGGTCCAAGCGCTTCATTTTGACAATATAATGTACTATAGTCAAAACAATACAGACAAAATGGAGCACTTTTGCCTTATTGAAATGAAAGGCCTGGACAAAATAATTTCAGGATTTCCTAAATTACATTTTTCAGAATTTTCATTTCATAGGAAATTTCAGAAATTCTGCTTTTCATTCCAATTCAGGACGAAAGAAAACTTTGAAATGTTGGAATTTCCCGTGGAACAGAAATCCCAACTTTTGACCAGCTCTAATGCTCTGTTTTTAAGGCTCTATTTGACTTCCTCATGTTCTGAGTTTGCAACCATCTTGCTGTCCTTTTGTATTTCACCCAAATGGCCGAAGCACCAGCTCTATGGAGGGAAATAATCATAGAATCATAGAATCATAGAATATCAGGGTTGGAAGGGACCTCAAGAGGTCATCTAGTCCAACCCCCTGCTCAAAGCAGGACCAATTCCCAACTAAATCATCCCAGCCAGGGCTTTGTCAAGCCGGGCCTTAAAAACCTCCAAGGAAGGAGACTCCACCACCTCCCTAGGTAACGCATTCCAGTGCTTCACCACCCTCCTAGTGAAATAGCTAATAATGTAGCTTAGCGGTTCTCAAACTGAGAGTCGGGTCCCCAAAGTGGGTTGCGACCCCATTTTAATGGGGTCACCAGGGCTGGCTTAGACTTGCTGGGGCCCAGAGCTGAAGCCTGAGCCCCACTGCCAGGGGTCGAAGAAGAAGCCTGAGGGCTTCGGCCCTGGGCAGCAGGGCTCAGGTTACAGGTCCCCTGCCTGGGGCTGAAGCCCTTGGGCTTCAGCTTTCCCCCCACTGGAGAGGTGGGGGCTCTGGCAGGCTCAGGCCTCGGTCCCCATTCCTGGGGTTGTGTAGTAATTTTTGTTGTCAGAAGGGGGTCATGGTGCATTGAAGTTTGAGAACCCCTGATGTAGCTGGAACGCAGCGTGTAATGTAACATTTGCAAGATGATGGGTTTTTTAATCAGCTGGCTTTTACCTAGTTACATGAAAAAGAATCATGACCAACCTGCAGAGCCAGAGCAGGGCTTTGAGAGCCACTGACAGCTCGTTTTATTTTTATTTTTAAGTTAAACATCATGATTTAAAATATCCATAGAGGTCATTGTGACCAAGGCTTTAACAGGAAGAAAATGTCTCCTGGATTCTTTCCCTCTCCCTGTGGGATCTATTGCATTGAACGTTATTGCTTTGGAGAGCACAAACATTAAATACTCACACTGAGTGCTACATTCTTTTGGCAGGGAAGTGAATTACCCCTCCTACACTGTGAATGTTTCCCTAACCTACACCGTGGACACCTGGGGCTGGGGCTGCAGCTGCTGTACAATGTCGTAGCTCCATACAAGTTCTTTGCTTGAGCTCAGGGTCTGGCCCTCTTGTGATGTTCCCCATCCCACTGTGCCGTGGGACATTAAGGATCCATAACCAGTGGAGAGGGAAGGCGCTGTAAACATCTGGCTTCATTGCAAGTAGCCATTATCTCTTGTTGTACCCTCCCATGTTCTTGTCCGACATGATCATTCCTGGCCCTTCTGCAGAGCGGGCCTCATCTCTCCGTGCAGAAGGGAGTCTTCTGCTAGTCAAGGGCAAAACATGGGGGTCTCCCCCTGAGGAAGCACTGCTTGTAGCAAATTGAAGGTCGTAGATTTCACGCTTCTCATCAAAACCTCACACGTGCAGTTTAGGGAGTAAACTGCAGGGTTCCTCTACACAGGGCGCTCGGTTCTTAGTAATGCAGCTTTCTCCAGAACTTCTTTATAGATCAGCCTCTTTAGTGTCAGATGAACATATACCTGATCCAGGCAGTCAATCCTTCCACTAGAGGGCAGCAGCATGTGCATGCCTCCATGCATGTGTGTGCACCCACACACGCACATTTCCCACTCAGCTGGGCTTGTAGCAGCTGCTGTTAGTAAGTCACACGTCTCTCCCCACCTGTAACTGAGAGCCTCCCTCGCACCACGCTATGTCACCTCTCACCACACTTAACCAGAGGCTCTGAGCAGAAGGTCACCCCCTGCCCTACTTTACTCTGAGAACATCCTTGTAGGGAGGGACTGTTCATCGCTTGTAGCTCTAACTCTTGTCCAGTGGTGCAGGAGGCACTGCGCTCCTGGTTCCAAGCCTGCCAGTGACTCTGCGAAACCATGGCAACTGCCAGCTGCAGTCACTCCCAAACCAGGACTAATCCCTCACCTAAGGAATCAGGGGGAACGTCCTACAACAGGAAGGGTTGCTACTGCCGCCCTGTTGGCGACATCACGCCACCAGCAGGAACAGTCGAATGCCGAGTGTCTCCGGCAGTTAGCTGGAACTCTCTGGCACACGGCGTCTCTTAAGACGCATGCTTCTCCGGTGTGACTTTTAGCAGGGCTCAAATCCTGCTGTATGGCAGCAGATAATAACTGTGCAGTGCTGCGGTGATCACACTCTGCGCTCATCAGCTGGGAAGTGGGATGAGGCATTCCCCACCTGCCTGTGCACTGCCCTTCACGAGGATTAGATAGTGTGTTCCATCTTCCTCAGATGTCAGCCACAGCTAAATGTAGGATATCCAACTAAAGGGTGTAGGGATCTGATCTGGAATGACAAATAATATTAGGTTTTCTGCTGTGCAGCTTTGATTCCTTTTTGTGCTTTAATGTGTCAAGCAAAACATGCGACTTTTGCAGGTATTCTATGCACTGTCTTGTGCCCCACCCCAGAGAGCCCTCTGCTAGGAATCTTATTTATCCAGAAATTGGGTTTCAACAGGCATGTGTATTTATTAAAACCTTGTGCCATGGCTTATCTATCCATTTCCCTTTGTATTCACTGGCCCTTTCGACGTGTGGGCTCCCTGCCTTCCCCCATTGATGTATGGGTTTACTGTAATCCCTGCATCATGCCATTTCCCTCCTCCTGAGCAGCGCTGAGTGTTCAGCATTTTCCCTCCCTTTCCCAGCCTTTTGTAGCAATTTGCGTGATGAACTGCCATCAGTGACATACTTTTTGCTGCAGAACATCATCCACCCTATCAAATATTGATACTTTGGAGTTTTCAACATGGAAGCTGTCAAAGCCAATGAAGTTTCTCAAGCAGCAGTGAAGCTAATTGGGATTGATAAAATACTTTTCCCCTACAGAGGAATCAGTGGTGCTGTTAGCTGGTGACTAGCTGACTCTGCACAGACATCAGCATACTTAGGGTGCCTCTGACAGCCTCAGTGCACGCCCAGGGTCCATATCACCCCCACCCTCCTTCTCTATGTAGGGTTCTTATCATAATATCTGAACCACTCCCAGGTATTAATAGATTTATCCTCACACCCAGGCTGTGAGGCCTCTTCCTCTGCAACTCTGGGAACAGCCTCTCCATTGGCTAAACTCATCCAGAGGGGGAGGTGGCTTCACACCCTGTTCCCGGGGCCTCTGGAGACCAGTTCAGTCACTGAGCACTTTGTACCCAGTAGCCTGAAGCCCCTGTGGATCTTGCAGCACCAGGAATAACCAGGGTGCAGAACTCACTCTTCCACCACTGAATGTGCCTGACACCTCAGAATGCTCCCTACACAGCCACTTCCCTCAGCGGGTTTTTGCTCCTCTCTGAGCCCATACAGTTTGTCAATCACTTTCCAGTAACGCAGTGCCTGGAACTGAGCACAGTATTCCCACTGTGGTTACACCAGCGCAGTGAGAAGGCGGCGCTTGTGCCTGACATGGGACATGACTCATGAGGGAAGATTGAAAAAAATTGGGTTCATTTAGTCTGGAGAAGAGAAGACGGAGGGGGGACGTGATACTTGTCTTCAAGTACGTAAAAGGTGGTTGTAAAGAGCTGGGTGATAAATTGTTCTCCTTAACCACCGAGGACAAGAAGTAATGGGGTTAAATTCCAGCAAGGGAGATATAGGTTAGAATGGTCCAATGGTTCAGGTACTAGCTGAGGCCTTGGGAGACCTGGCTTCAGTTTCCTCCTCTGCCACAGACTTCTCATGAGGTGGCCTTGGGCGAATCACTTAATCTCTTTGTCTTCCTCGGTTGGGGTACAGCAGCCCTGCTTTCAGGTGTGAGAATAAATACAGTGAGGACTGGGAAGTGCTTTGAGCTCTACCAATAGAAGTGCCATATGAGAAAGAGTTACCATTATTTCACTGTACCACGCCTGCAGTGACAGGAAATTCATGGGAGGCCAGAGCCTTGGCTGGATGCATCAGGTGACAGTTGAGAAATGCAGGGAACTTCATGCAAACTTTGCTGCAATGACAACGTACACAATGAACCTAAATGAATTCTGAGCTCCATTGTGCCATCTGAGCCCCAGCCTGCACTGGGAGCAGTGGGGAGCTAGTGTGGTGTCTCTGAACTGCAAGTGCTTTCTCTGGGCCCTGACACTGGCCTAAAGACTCCTACTTCAGCACCATGTATGAGCCTTGTGGATCCGTCTGTGAGCATCTCACACTGACCTACTGCACTGGATCATCTCCTGTCCCCACAACTACTAGGGAACTTGGGGCATCTCTTCCCTAGCAGCAGCAGCTTCTTCGGGTGTCACCTGGCAGCAGCCTCAGCCATTGTTCTCTCTCTTACATTAAGGAAAACACATGGCGTGGCTCCACAAACTTTGATGAAAGCGCTGGAGAGGAGCCTCCCAAGAAGACCATGCACTCTCCAAGAGGAGCAATACACAGTCTGCTGCTGCTGGAACAGGGAGCCGGAATACTGCCCACATTCTCTTGAGTGTGTGTAATGCAGGTTAAGATTGAGGGCAGTTTACCAGGTTACAAGAAACAAGCTGCTACAGGTCATCTCGCATATCTGTATGGTGATTTGACTGCTAGCGTGAGGAGGCCCACGCTGACTGGAGAGATGATTGTGCGCTCAGACCAGCTTTTCAAGAACTGCGCTCTGAGTTAGTCACTGAACTAAGGGCCAGATCAATGGGAGCGGCCGGGAGCTGAGTTCTTAGGAAAATCTGGACACTTTATTGAGGTGCCTATGGGGGAGTTGTTAAATGCTGAGCTTTTTTGGAAATCTGTCCCCATGGGAGCCACTAACCCCCATTTAGACTCAAGAAGGAACTCCAGGGAGGTGTTTAGTAACTATTTATGGGGAGAGATAGCTCAGTGGTTTGAGCATTAGCCTGCTAAACATAGGGTTGTGAGCTCACTCCTTGAGGGGGCCATTTAGGGCTCTGGGGCAAAAATCTATCTGGGGATTAGTCCTGCTTTGAGCAAGAGATTGGATTAGATGACCTCCTGAGATCCCTTCCGACCCTGACATTCTATGATTTACTCCCAGGGAACAAGCAGTGTCCTTTACCTGTCTCACACCAGACTAAGATTCATGTCCTACAGCAACCTCAAGTGATGCTAAGTTAGATTCTTGTTTGGTCTAACTGGATTATAATTAAATAATTAATCCTTAGCAAAGGAGAGAGAAAGGGGGAAGCTAGAAGAAGAGATTTTACTAGGAGATTCGCTGAAATTCACCCAACACCGCTTTTGTCCTGCCTTTAGCCCTGCTGATCTGCGGTCTGAATTCTGCTCTCTTCAGCTAATGATCCAACCAGAGGCCCACATTCAGTGATGAATCCTGGTCACGTGTCACCTGAGGCACGTTGTGCATGCACTATGAAGATTTATCCTCTTCCCCTTAACTCAAGAGCAAGCTGTTTCAAAGACATGCATGAATACCAGGAATAGTAATTAACAATTCTCAGCAGAGAATACCAAAAATAATGTAAAAAGTGCTTTCCTACTGGTCAAAATAAAGAGTAACAAACATTTTATGTGGCACTTGACTATCAGAGTTTAAACAGAACCTTGGTACTAGCCAGAGAAACATGTAATTGCTGATTGAGTTAGTGATGGGTGGGGCTCATAGCACCACCTATTATTAAGGTTGCTTGACTCTTTTCATTATAAGACCCTGTTTTCAGTTGCTTATAACTTAGCCAAACTTCTACTGTTTGGGCTAAAATTTTCCAGGCCGAGTATCTGCCCCAGAGTGATATATATTTAATTTCAGTCAAAACAGCTCAGCCACTTCTGTCTGTGTAAAACCTGTGCAAATTTAGCTAAGTTATAAGCCTCAGAAAAATAAGTTTCTATATTCTCAGTAGAAACTTCTTTGATTTTAGCAGCTACCTTCCACAACAATTCCATGTGCCCTGAGCATGCTTCAGCCTGGGGCTGAGCAGGACTTTCCCTGCACCTGCAGCTCTGGGCTGTGTTGGGTCTGGGCACCTGAACTGAGAGCAGGGAGCCTGTCTCTCCTGTGGCTGAGGCGGTGAGGAGGAGGAAGCTGCTTGATTCGAATGCAGAGAGGACCCGTGTCAGACCGCTGGTGAAAAGTGGGTTGGGAAATATTGGGACAAAGAGCCTGGGAGGGGAGGAAACTGGGCCTAAAGGCTGTTGAGGGGAAACTGGAACTGGGAGTTGGAGGAGAGTGGGACAAGGACTGGCTGGACAAAAGGTCTGCAAGTGGGACTTGAAACTGAGGGTCAGACACTGGGGCTGGCTGGGCAAAGAGTCCTGCGGCAAAATAATATGTGACTATGTAATTAAAGACTGTATAATAATGCATATGCCCAGGGGGCCTGAATTATGGTGGCACTAGCAACTGTAGTTCTGGCATTTCCTAACTTTTCATAGACTCATAGATTTATAGAAGATTAGGGTTGGAAGAGACCTCAGGAGGTCATCTAGTCCAATCCCCTGCTCAAAGCAGGACCAACACCAACTAAATCATTCCAGCCAGGGCTTTGTCAAGCCAGGCCTTAAAAACCTCTAAGGATGGAGATTCACCACCTCCCTAGGTTACCCATTCCAGTGTCTCACCACCCTCCTAGTGAAATAGTGTTTCCTAATATCCAACCTAGACCTCCCCCACTGCAACTTAAGACCACTGCTTCTTGTTCTGTCATCTGCCACCACTGAGAACAGCCGAGCTCCATCCTCTATGGAACCTCCCTTCAGGTAGTTGAAGGCTGCTATCAAATCCCCCCTCACTCTTCTCTTCTGCTGACTAAATAAGCCCAGTTCCCTCAGCCTCTCCTCGTAAGTCATGTGCCCCATCCTGGACTCTCTCCAGTTTGTTCACATCCCTTCTGTAGTGGGGGGACCAAAACTGGACGCAATACTCCAGGTGTGGCCTCACCAGTGCCGAATAGAGGGGAATAATCACTTCTCTCAATCTGCTGGCAATGCTTCTACTAATACAGCCCAATATGCCATTGGCCTTCTTGGCAACGAGGGCACACTGCTGACTCATATCCAGCTTCTTGTCCACTGTCATCCCCATGTCCTTTTCTGCAGAACTGCTGCTTAGCCAGTCGGTCCCCAGCCTGTAGCAGTGCATGGGATTCTTCCTTCCCAAGTGTAGGACTCTGCACTTGTCCTTGTTGAACCTCATCAGATTTCTTTTGGCCCAATCCTCTAATTTGTCTAGGTCCCTCTGTATCCTATCCCTACCTTCCAGCGTATCTACCACTCCTCCCAGTTTAGTGTCACCTGCAAATTTGCTGAGAGTGCAGTCCACGCCATCCTCCAGATCATTAATGAAGATATTGAACAAAACTGGGCACAGGACCAACCCCTGGGGCACTCCACTTGATACTGGCTGCCAACTAGACATTGAGCTGTTGATCGCTACCCGTTGAGCCCGACAATCTAGCCAGCTTTCTATCCACCTTATAGTCCATTCATCCAATCCATACTTTTTTAACTTGCTAGCAAAAATACTGTGGGAGACCGTATCTAAAGCTTTGCTAAAGTCAAGATATACTTTTGACTGCTTGACTTTGCAATCTGCTTTTTTGAACACAGATTTGTGTGTGCGTAATGTGTTAGACCACTAGAACTGTATAATGATCTTTGAGAAGATTGATCCCAGTGCCACAGTGCAGCTACCTGGGGGAGACCACGAACAATCTAGGGCAAAAGTGTTTGCAAGCGCACCCCAAAAACACTGGGAAGCACAACAGGCAACTTCTTAGTCCCTGCTAGCCCTTTGGAGGGGCTGAGGTGGGGGGATGCCTCTTTTCCCAGCATCCCTTGCTGACATTAGCTCTTTAGGGGAAGCGGTTAAAAATACAGTTAACCCCCGACTGCCTGTCTCTCGTATTACCAAATGCCTGGTTGGCAGAGTTAGAGTGGGAGAATCTCTGCTCGGGGCCCAGATGATGGGTCACACAATTAACATAACTGCCAATAGGGTTATGCACAAAGCGTTCCCAGTCTGACCTAAACAATGTCTGTGAATCAGTATAAAATTTGCTTGAGGGGGAAATCTGGCATGAAAGACTCATCCCTCCCTGCTCACAGTCTGCTCTAGACGAGGCTTAGAGCTGAGAGGCCTCAAACGCCAAGTGTGGAGAGAAGGAATTTCTGTTCTGATTTGCATTTGACTGATAGTTTTTAGTTTGAACCGACAGCACTTGTTTATGCCATCATCT
>NW_020664524.1:2094588-2123994 GCF_002925995.2 Terrapene triunguis | reverse complement strand
GGAGCCCTCACCCCCTTTTTACATCCTTCCTTTTAGTGCCTTTATTTATTTTTCATTTGGGGCCTCTCAGAAGAAGTGGCTCGTTAGACAGGGCGTAACTGAGGAGCTGAATGAGGCTGAGAGACTGCTGCGTGCATGGGAGCCAGCGTGTGAGAAGGCCTGGAGAAAGCAGCAGGAGAAGGAAATGAAGGGGGCATTGAAGGTCGACCTCAATGGCAGAGCCAGGTGGGGCGAGGTGGAGCTGGCAGCAGCCATGACCTGGGTGGTGCAGAGTCCTGAAGGTGACAACAGGCTTGGCACAGTGGGCAAGAGGGAGCCAATGAGTTATTCATAGAGATAAGTGACTTAGTGCATTATCATCCTGCAAATCAGAGTATTAACCCCCCTCCCTCCCCCATGCAGCTCAGCATGACTGCACTGAGTAAGCTGGGCATGGAGAACTCTGCTTAGCGTGGCATTCTGCAAGGGCAATGAGTCGGGGCGAGTTCCCCATTGTCCCTGTACGCCGAGCCATAGCCAGCGGAATAGGAGGTTCGTGATTTTCTATACAGTGTTTGGGGAACAAAAGAGGTGAGATGGCTGCTTTTGAAACCCTTCCATCCACTCCTGTTTCCCTCAAGCTGAGTATTGAGTGGAGGGCATCTCGTTAGAGATAATTACCGAGCTGATCGTTGTGCTCAGTGACGTTAAGCAGGAAGTGCGCTGACTCACATCTGCACCTGTTATGCTAACGAGGTTCTGCTTTCCTAGCAGCAGGGAGGAGATGCACCTCTATCCAGCAGCCATGTCGCAGACTCGCCTCCGTTGTTGTTGGTTTTTAACGCAGATGTGATAAAAAGATCTTTCTGTTTTTCGAGAGGATTCATTCTGGCTGGAGCCTGCCTCTAGTACTCTTCCTTTACCACTTATTTGGTTCTATATACAGCACATGAATGTTTGAAGATGAAAGGCATTATATAAGGGCTCTGTATTTATTAGTTTATCATTAACTGTAATCATGGTGATAATAGAGAAAAACCAACTCTCGTTACATTACCAGGGCCTTCTAAAATCCAACCATCTAGCCATAATAATTAGCCCTGGGCAGGAACTTTTTGGAGAAATAGTTTTCCATGAAAAATGCCAATTTGTCCAAATCAAAACTGTTCATGGAGGACTTTCATCAGGAAGGTTTCTCAGGGCTGGGATGGAAGCTTGAGCTCTTGATCCCAGACTAGCCCAGAGCCCCAGCACTGACCTCACATATAGGAGACCCTGATTCAAGTCTCTGAATCAGGCAGCAGATTGTTTATACTGTTTTCCTACCCTGATATTCCTCCTTAATTTCCCCCCACCACCACCCTATAGTTTATAGAAACAGGATACTATTACTTAAAATAGTTTGGGAGCCCTCCGTGGGCACATTGTGTTCCAGAACAGGGTTAGTTAGGCCTTCCATGTGGTATATATTAGTAAACACGGTTATTTGGACCCTGTTGTGCCTCTGTGGTTACTTCATATTATGTTGTGTAAGGAGCAAAAGCCACAATACCCCTCCCATGTACAACATTTTAAAAAGTGTTTATGTAAGAGACATGGGGGGAGCCATTAAATAACCAATATGTGCCCCACAGTGGGTGACATGGGAAATGAATTTACAGCTGCATCTGAAATTATTTATGGCCTGGTTTGGGAAAGCCTTAGTAAGTGAGTGTAGATAGGTATATTGAAGTCTAATGCTGCCTTATGCATAGGGCCAAATTCAGAGATTATGTCAGAGGAGGTTTAACCATGGCCAGTTAAGTCTGGGAGCACTGGTCTTCTCAAGAACACTGAGACTTTAATCCCTGATTCAGACTTTCCGTCATGGATTCAAACAAGCTTTGCTAGGGTGAGTCTTACTGTAATATCCAGGAGCTTCACTTTAATAGGATCTCAGCCCTCAGTGCTAATGACTCTGCTAATCTCTGTTTAACGCAAACTGCAGCCAATCTGCAGCATGTCCACATGTGAGATGGATGCAGCATATGTGTTATGTTCATGACACTGTAACTGCAACAAGGAAGGACTTTGCTACAATTTATTACAGGGCAAGCCAGGGTGTGACTCTAGAGTGCACCACTTGCTGTGCAGTAACATCACATGTGGGACTCTGCTACAGTACAGTCAGGAGTGTGACCCCAGGACATTCAGTGTGCACTAGTAGTGTCCACACTGCACATTGCTGCATGGCAAGCTGGTGCAGAATGCTCACACTCTGGCTTACTGAGCGGTAACTTCCTATATAGCCAAGCCTTCACTCCAGTTTATTGCTGGTAGGAGTGAGGAGAAAGAGAATGCCAAATCTATAAACTTGTACATTTCATTCCAAGACTTTTTGAAGAATTAAACTGACTTCTGTCCAGGCTAATGGCTGGAATTGTGACCAATGGGATTAGGAGAACTAATTCAGAAAAAAAAAACCCTGAATCAAACATGACTGTATAATAATATATATGTGGGCTGTGAACGCCTTCAAGAGAGAGTAAGCTGATTGTCTTCATGCTTTTGTAGGGTTTTCCGAGATATATCTGTCCCCAGTGCATCCCCCTTACATCCACCAAGGGAAGAGACAAAGACTGAGGAAGGGATGCCACTGTATTTGATCACACAAAGCTTGTTGTTCATGAGTTAATTCTAGACATTCTTCCCTGTGGTGTCTGCTAAGGGGTGGAGTGAGGTCATTAGTCTCCCACTGGCCATTTGGCCTTGTTCTCATTGGGGGTTACTCCTAGCCAAACCTGGACGTCTCAAGCCTATTAGTTATTTTGCAAAGATGTGAGATGGGGAGAAGAATCAGCATTTCCACAGAAATAACATTCCACACAGTGTGCGGTTTGGGCTAATTGTTGTTGGCCAGCTGCACAGGGAACAAAGAGGTATGAATGGCACCCCTTGAGAGGGCCTGTTATAAAAAGGCAGTCAGCAGCGAACCAGCGGAGCGGCGAACAGCGGAGAGGCTAACAGAGGGAGTCTGACTGGGAGTTCGCCTGGGGAGAGCCCACTGAGGCTTTCATCTTGCAGGTGTTCTGAGTAGCTACTGCAACAGCTGAGGAAGCCCTAGAGGGAAGGTAATATGGATGGTGAGCGATCCGCTGTTGTGACCTGTGTGACAAAGTGGGAATGTTCTTGATGGGTTATTTAAATATTGAGTGGGGAGTATTAACCTGGGAAGGTTGCAGGGGAGTTTTGCTGGGACTGCCTTTGGGGAAGGGAGAATACCTGAGCACGTAACATGAGAACCCAGGAGGGGGGTTGGAGGCCAGGTAACACCTCTGCCCTGGAAACTGGACAAAGAACAAAGGCTGGGGGAGGAGCCAGGAAAAGGCCAGAAAGGAAAGGGCAGAAGGGAGTTTTCAGGTTTGGAGCTTGCTGGAAAATAAAGAGGGGCGCCCGACCAACAGGGCTGTGGCCTCCCTGGGGCCCCCAGATGGACCTAACTAAAGGGAGTCCTGTTGTCTGTATTGGCAAGACCTGTTTTGGACTGTGTTCCTGTCATCTAAATAAGCCTTCTGTTTTACTGGCTGGCTGAGAGTCATGGTGAATCGCAGGAAGCCGGGGGTGCAGGGCCTTGACTCCCCCACACTCCGTAACAACCTGCACAGGATGTGCCACGTTTGTCTTTCTTCCACAGGACAGAAGCGACTTTGTCTGTACAAAGTGCAAGCTGATCTCCATATTGAAAGAGAAGGTTCAAGGTCTGGAGAAACAAGTATCGACCCTGCGTTGCATAAGGGAAAATGAAGATTTCCTGGACAGACGTCAGGATGTGCTTCTATGGGCACAACATTCTGAAGAATCAGAGCAGGCTGTGCAGCGGGGACAGGACGGTGAAGAAATTTGGCAGCATGTGACCTCCAGAAGAAGAAAGAGGAGCGTCCATGTACCAGCAATGCAGATACAGGTGAGCAACCGTTTTCATATTCTCTCCACAGGTACTAATGCGGAGAGTGGACTAGATGATACATCTCAGGGAACGGAGCAGAAGGAGACTTCACCGATTGGACGGCATGAGATACACTCTCTTAGGGATGGGGGTTCCATGACCACCGCTCCCAAGAGAAGGAGGCAGGTAGTGGTGGTCGGGGACTTCCTCCTCAGAGGGACTGAGTCATCTATCTGCTGTCCCGACCTGGAAAACTGAAAAGTGTGCTGCTTGCCAGGAGCTAGGATTCACGATGTGACGGAGAGACTGCCAAGACTCATCAAGCCCTCGGATCACTACCCCTTCATGCTTCTCCACATGGGCACCAATTATACTGCCAAGAATGACCTTGAGCTGATCACTGCAGACTACGTGGCGCAAGTGGTGTTCTCATCCATCCTCCCTGTGGAAGGAAAAGGCCCGGGTAGAGACAGTTGAATCGTGGAAGTCAACGAATGGCTATGCAGGTGGTGTTGGAGAGAAGACTTTGTATTCTTTGACCATGGGATGGTGTTCCAAGAAGGAGGAGTGCTAGGCAGAGACGGACTCCACCTAACGAAGAGAGGGAAGAACATCTTCGCAAGCAGGCTGGCTAACCTAGTGAGGAGGGCTTTAAACTAGGTTCACCGGGGGAAGGAGACCAAAGCCCTGAGGTAAGTGGGGAAATGGGATCCTGGGAGGAAGCACGAGCAGGAGAGTGCAAGAGGGGAGGACTCCTGTCTCATACTGAGAAAGAGGGACGATCGATGAGTTATCTTAAGTGCCTATACACAAATGCAAGAAGCCTGGGAAACAAGCAGGGAGAACTGGAAGTCCTGGCAGAGTCAAGGAGCTATGACGTGATTGGAATAACAGAGACTTGGTGGGGTAACTCACATGACTGGAGTACTGTCATGGATGGATATAAACTGTTCAGGAAGGACAGGCAGGGTAGAAAAGGTGGGGGAGTTGCATTGTATGTAAGAGAGCAGTATGACTGCTCAGAGCTCCAGTATGAAACTGCAGAAAAACCTGAGAGTCTCTGGATTAAGTTTAGAAGTGTGAGCAACAAGGGTGATGTCTTGGTAGGAGTCTGCTATAGACCACCAGACCAGGGGGATGAGGTGGACGAGGCTTTCTTCCAGCAACTAACAAAAATTACTAGATCACAGGCCCTGGTTCTCATGGGAGACTTCAATCACCCTGACATCTCCTGGGAGAGCAATACAGCGGTGCACAATCCAGGAAGTTTTTGGAAAGTGTAGGGGACAATTTCCTGGTGCAAGTGCTGGAGAAACCAACTAGGGGCAGAGCTCTTCTTGACCTGCTGCTCACAAACAGGAAAGAATTAGTAGGGGAAGCAAAAGTGGATAGGAACCTGGAAGGCAGTGACCATGAGATGGTCGAGTTCAGGATCCTGACACAAGGAAGAAAGGAGAGCAGCAAAATACGGACCCTGTACTTCAGAAAAGCAGACTTTGACTCCCTCAGGGAACTGATGGGCAGGATCCCCTGGAAGAATAACATGAGGGGGAAAGGAGTCCAGGAGAGCTGGCTGTATTTTAAAGAATCCTTATTGAGGTTGCAGGAACAAACCATCCCGATGTGTAGAAAGAATAGGGTCAAGGAAAGTGTGGGCCCCTTACTTAATGAGGGAGGCAACCTAGTGTCAGAGGATGTGGAAAAAGCTAATGTACTCAATGCTTTTTTTGCCTCTGTTTTCATGAACAAGGTCAGCTCCCAGACTGCTGCACTGGGCAGCACAGCATGGAGAGGAGGTGACCAGCCCCCCTGTGAAGAAAGAAGTGGTTCAGGGCTATTTAGAAAAGCTGTACGGACACAAGTCCATGGAGCCGCATATGCTGCATCCGAGGGCGCTAAAGGAGTTGGCGGATGTGATTTCAGAGCCATTGGCCATTATCTTTGAAAACTCATCTTTAAACTACAGGCCAGTCAGCCTCACCTCAGTCTCTGGAAAAATCATGGAGCAGGTCCTCAAGGAATCAATTCTGAAGCACTTAAGGGAGAGGAAAATGATCAGGAACAGTCAGCATGGATTCACCAAGGGCAAGTCATGCCTGACTAACCTAATTGCCTTCTATGATGAGATAACTGGCTCTGTGGACATGTTATTCCTTGACTTTAGCAAAGCTTTTGATACGGTCTCCCACAGTATTCTTGCCAGCAAGTTAAAGAAATATGGACTGGATGAATGGACTATAAGGTGAATAGAAAGCTGGCTAGATTGTCTGGCTCAGTGGGTAGTGATCAATGGCTCCATGTCTAATTGGCAGCCGGTATTAAGCGGAGTGCCCCAAGGGTCGGTCCTGGGTCCGGTTTTGTTCAATATCTTCATTAATGATCTGGAGGTTGGCATGGACTACACTAAACTGGGAGGAGTGGTAGATACGCTGGAGGGTAGGGATAGCATACAGAGGGACCTAGACAAATTAGAGGATTGGGCTAAAAGAAATCTGATGAGGTTCAACAAGGACAAGTGCAGAGTCCTGCATTTAGGACGGAAGAATCCCATGCACTGCTACAGACTAGGGACCGAGTGGCTAGGCAGCAGTTCTGCAGAAAAGGACATGGGGATTACAGTGGACCAGAAACTGGATATGAGTCAACAGTGTGCCCTTGTTGCCAAGAAGGCTAACGGCATTTTGAGTTGTATAAGTAGGGGCATTGCCAGCAGACCAAGGGACGTGATCGTTCCCCTCTATTCGACATTAGTGAGGCCTCATCTGGAGTACTGTGTCCAGTTTTGTGCCCCACACTACAAGAAGGATGTGCAAAAATTGGAAAGAGTCCAGTGGAGGCATCAAAAATGATTAGGGGGCTGGAGCACATGACTTACGAGGAGAGGCTGAGGGAACTGGGATTGTTTAGTCTGCAGAAGAGAAGAATGAGGGGGGATTTGATAGCTGCTTTCAACTACCTGAAAGGGAGTTCCAAAGAGGATGGATCTAGACTGTTCTCAGTGGTACCAGATGACAGAACAAGGAGTAATGGTCTCTAGTTGCAGTGGGGGCGGTTTATGTTGGATATTAGGGAAAACTTTTTCACTAGGAGGGTGGTGAAGCACTGGAATGGGTTCCCTAGGGTGGTGGTGGAATCTCCTTCCTTAGAGGTTTTTAAGGTCAGGCTTGACAAAGCCCTGGCTGGGATGATTTAGTTGGTGTTGGTCCTGCTTTGAGCAGGGGGTTGGACTAGATACCTCCTGAGGTCCCTTCCAACCCTGATATTCTATGATTCTATGATTACAGAGCGCCCCCATCCCACTCTTCCTAAATATCCTGGGGTAGAATTTTTGTTTTAAACCCCAAAGGAACTTTTGACATTGTGGCTTTTGGGGAGGTCGGGAACCTTCATGGCTGTAGAAAAATCACTTGATTTTGCTGGAATGTCTTGCAGCATTCTGGTGACATGTCCGAAAAGCGTAAGGCGCCGTCTGCAGAGAATGGACCCCGTAGTCTGTAGATTGACGCGACCATAAACATCTGTGTTACGAATGAAGTCATTCCGCTTCATGTCCGATCTATGACATTGGCATTTTGTGTGGAAAATCTCCAGCTTTGCCCAGTCCGAGCGGCACAGTGTCCATGTTTCACAACCGTACAGCAGTACGGAGAGAATACAGCTCTAACAGATCCTGAATGTGGTTGTCATGCCGAGATGATGCTGACTCCATATTTGTCGTAAACGACCCATGGCCGATGCTGCGATGCCAATCCAGTGAAGACCCTCCGTTTGAGAGTTGGAGGAACTGGTGAGTATAGAACCCAAGTAGCAAAAACTGGAGACTGCTTTGGTAGTTTCATTATTCAAAGAGATTGGAGTCACGGGGGGACTGCAACAAATTAATATTTATTATTTATATTGCCATAGTGTCTAGTAGCTCCAGTCCTGGACCCAGAGTCCGTTATGCTAGGCACTGTACAAACACAGAACACAAAGACCGTCCCTGCCCCAAGGAGCTTGCAATGTAATGCAAGAGACAGCAAACAGACATGGGGTACACCCGGTGTGGCCGTGGGGAGAGACATGGGGAGGGGAAGGACCGCAAGGAAACAGTGAGACAGTATTGTTCAGCACCACAGGCTGTGGTCTCAGCACACCAGCCACGTAGCTGTTCTCAAGTTTTTTTGTAGGCCTCACAGCAAAGGAGAGCTTGAAGGAAGGTAATGAAGTATTTTTGTGGAGGTTCACGGGGAACCCTCCCACGCTTGAGGCTCAGCATGAGAGACAACAGAAAGGTGCTTCTTTGAAAATTGAACAATTATGTCCTAGTTACACTGTTTTTTTGCACAAGCTGGGCTGTCTTACCAGGATACGTGCAGTATCATCAGCCCCAGGCACACACAAATCAGGAGTCAAACCTCAAAAATCACGAGAATGGCTTAAACCTCAATAAAATAAGAGATGTGGGGTCTTATTTGTCTTCCGGGTTCTGAGTCTTTTAGGGTGCACGCACATCACATTTCCAAACTTTTCTTCACAACCAAGAGGGATAGAAACCTAGTGAGTTTGTGTGTATTTCTGTGTGTGTTGTTGTTGTTCTTTTTGTTTTGTTTTTAACACAAGCTGAGCTTCTCATGCAATCTCTTGATTGCATCAGCTAGGGCTTTAAGACGAACCCCCCATAGCGAGAGACTTGTGATAAAATTATGAGCATTGGTATCACTGCTTTGCCCAGGATCAAATTGTGAGTCTGGCAGCAGCATATATGTTAGGACCCTTTCACCACAGATCTAATTTCCTCCCAGGGATAAGAGAGGTCAGAGCCGCTGTTCTTTAATTAGCAGTTTACCAGTGTCTAAGGGTCACCTGGCCACTAGCCTGTCACCAAGAACAGACTGGAAGACGAAAAGAGAAGTGAGTCTTTATGGCTCTATTTTGAATCCGTAGCATGTCTAATCTGAGTGTACAATGAAAGACAGCCGGCTGTCTATTTTCCCCCCCCCTAATTTCTGCAGTTAATAAGCATAGGTAGGAAGTAGAACCAGGGGATGCCCCTTTTTGGCTTGAATACCCTTTCCTCTGCCATGTGACCAATGGGAGGGCATGGAGTGGCTATCATAGAGACCTTCAGGAGAAAGACTGAGCCCAAGCAAGAGTCCCTGGGGTATGGGGAAGTCCAGACTGAGGAGCTGGGCAGGGACGGCCTTCATTATTATTGATTTGTATTATAATCCTGGCTCAGGATCCCATTGTGCTAGGTGCTGTACGAACACAGGGTAAAATGCCAGGCCTTGCCCCAGAGAGCTTCCACCCGGGGAGCAGGGAAGGTATGCTGCTAGCAACCGGGCAAGGCAGGAGCAGCTCCTGCCATCGCTGCCCTGCTGGTGTCAGACTGTGCTCCTTGCCATTGGCTTTTTTTAATAAGAGAAGCTTCTAGGGCCCCTTCCAATCCCAGCAAAGGACGGTGGGGGTAGGGGAGGGGAAAGGAACAAAACCAGGAGTCTTTTTAAAAGCCTTTGATGAGCTCTCATTAGCTAGATGGCCCACACGGTGTGATGTTGATGCAGTCTCTGATCTCACCCACTCAGTGCGCACCACACTAATTTAAGACAGAAACTAGAACATTATTTCCCCCTGAAATCTGAAGCAAAAATCAATAGCAGGCCTTCTCCTGTCAGATCTGATCCCGTCAGTATCCCAGTGTATTAATGATTTTGAGCGTAGAGGTCATTACAGCAGGGAGAGAGCTCCAGGGGGAGGGGAAAAAATAAGCAACAGAAAATCAGAGTGAAATTCTCTTCACCTTATTTATCCACTTGGTGGTAGAAACATTGTGGAAAGGAGCACTGTAAAATCCCAGCTGATCCCCCGGGGGGAGCCTACGGTCCTGGGGCCGGTTTTGTTTAATGTCTTTAATAATGATCTGGAGGATGGTGTGGACTGCACTCTCATCAAGTTTGCAGATGACACTAAACTGGGAGGCGTGGTAGATACACTGGAGGGTAGGGATCGGATACAGAGGGACCTAGACAAATTAGAGGATTGGGCCAAAAAAAACCTGATGAGGTTCAACAAGGACAAGTGCAGAGTCCTGCACTTAGGACGGAAGAATCCCATGCACAGCTACAGACTAGGGACCGAATGGCTAGGTAGCAGTTCTGCAGAAAAGGACCTAGGGGTCACAGTGGACGAGAAGCTGGATATGAGTCAACAGTGTGCTCTTGTTGCCAAGAAGGCTAACGGCATTTTGGGCTGTATAAGTAGGGGCATTGCCAGCAGATCGAGGAACGTGATCGTTCCCCTTTATTCGACATTGGTGAGGCCTCATCTGGAGTACTGTGTCCAGTTTTGGGCCCCACACTACAAGAAGGATGTGGAAAAATTGGAAAGAGTCCAGCGGAGGGCAACAAAAATGATAAGGGGTCTGGAGCACATGACTTATAAGGAGAGGCTGAGGGAACTGGGCTTATTTAGTCTCCAGAAGAGAAGAGTGAGGGGGGATTTGATAGCTGCTTTCAACTACCTGAGGGGGGGTTCCAAAGAGGATAGAGCTCGGCTGTTCTCAGTGGTAGCAGATGACAGAACAAGGAGCAATGGTCTCAAGTTGCAGTGGGGGAGGTCTAGGTTGGATATTAGGAAACACTATTTCACTAGGAGGGTGGTGAAGCACTGGAATGCGTTACCTAGGGAGGTGGTGGAATCTCCTTCCTTAGAGGTTTTTAAGGCCCGGCTTGACAAAGCCCTGGCTGGGATGATTTAGTTGGGAATTGGTCCTGCTTTGAGCAGGGGGTTGGACTAGATGACCTCCTGAGGTCCCTTCCAACCCTGATATTCTATGATTCTATGATTCTATGACGGATTAGGGAGGTCATAGTCAGGCCCACTGTCCAGAAAGCCGCAAGGAGACGGGGTCATGTTTTTTTTTAGTGCTGGCTGTCCGAAATATTCGCCAGCTGCCTTTTCAGGAGAGACTTGGTCAGTTCTTGATTGCAGGCAGCTGATCTCCTGCCCACAGCGAAGGGGAGTCTCTCTGCGACTGCAATTAAACAGGAATTGTGCAGGGGAAGGGGAACCGTGAAAGCAGATTTCCCTCTTCCTGCTGAAATGGGAACTGGCAGATGGCTGGGAATGAGGCCTCCGGGCTGCTACACAAGAGGTGGAGGGAGTTTGCTCTTTAGTCGCTGATTTCCCAGTCAGAAACGAGCCCTTGGGCTCCTCTAACAAAGAAGAGGAGGCTCTTGTAGGTGTTTCCCCCCCTTCTAATGTTTAAAGACACCACGTGGGTTCATAGGTTCCAAGCCCGGAAAGGACCATCTAGTGTGACCTCCTGTATAACATAGGCCAGAGACCTTCCACCCAGTGGTTCTTGCATAATGCACAAAGCATCTGTGTTGAAAGGGTGCAAATCCAGCTATTAGCCACTGCATAGCCACATAGTGAGAGAGAGTCCTGCCCCAAAAGCCAGGCACTCTACACAGACAATTTACAGTGTTGCTTCACTGCTGACTTTGTCCCACTGGCTCAGAACTTGGTGCTCATGGATTTAGAGCTGGGGTCAGTGGAGACTGGGGGCATGCTGGAGGGATTAGAGGGGGCGGTCAGTGGAGGCTGGGGGCATGCCGGAGGGATTAGAGGGGGGGTCAGTGGAGGCTGGGGGCATGCCGGAGGGATTAGAGGGGTGGGGAGCGATAGCAATCCCCGTTGGTGGATACATTTGTTTAGCCCTGCAGTAGTTTTCCCAAAACATGGCTAGAAATGATAACTAGATCAATGCAGGCTCTAGGGTTTCTAGCTAGGTTATAACCTGGCTCCCATCATCTTCACTGGACTTACTCCACAACTTCCCTGGGGGGAAAGGGGAGCATTATCCTCACCTTATAGCTGGCAATGGAGGCACAGCAAGGTGCAGTGACTTGTCCAAAGTCACACAGGAAGTCTGTGGCTGAGCCAGAAACTGAACCCAGATCTCCTACAGCACAGCCTAGTTCCTTAACCACAAGACCATCCTTCTTTCCTACCCACTATGCTTTTATCACACCTCCTCTCCTGTACAGGCACACGGTCTGCCGCATGACAGACAGAGGTTGCTGGTTGAGTGTCATGTGCTCAGACTGACACCACTTTGCATCGCAGCAGTGGATAAAAACAGTAGAGCTTGGCAGCCATTTGTCTTATTTTAAAGAGACCATCTGCTCCCACCAGCCAACAGACCAACTATTCCAGCAAAACGTAGCCAGCATTAAAACAGAGGCTGGCAATGAGAGCCCCAGTTAAATACCAAGTGACCACAGATGGACAAGCTGGAGACGGGTAACATGAGGACTTCCAGTTGTCTAAATGACTCCTACTTTTGCTGCTTACAGACCTTGGAATGACAGAACCGAAAGGAAACAGTAACCCCTGCTGTAATTCTCAGCACTGAACTATTCCTGACGGTACCTTTCATTTATTGAACAAAGCCAGAGTGATTTATAGAGAATTTCTCCTGCACTGCTCACTCAGTTGTCATATGGAAATTGAGTCTATTAAGCAGCTTTGGGTTGCAGCCAGTGCACCATCCATTAATGCAAACTTTCATCCAATTATTACTATTATGTCTCTCCCCATCTGCAATAAATAAGAAGGGATCCTTTTTCCAGGCCTCATGTTGGCATAGGGAGGATGAGAATCAGTGCTCAGAATTATGCAGAGGATCCTACTGTCATGCTGATCATCTCCTATTTGCCTGCAGGGGCTCTAGAAATACGGTGCTGTCACAGCAGTAGGACAGGGATGGGCGGGGAAAGGTTCAGGGGACAAGTACCATGCAGCCCTTACTCCCCAGACTGTGATGGAGCCCTTGCTCCCCAGAGATGTGAGATGCTAGCTGAACGGGAAGAGAGAGGGCTTCTCGCAAATGGACCAATGGTCACTCCAGATTTTCTCCCTTCTTTAAGGCTGTGATGTGTGCCAGGGCTCCCCAGGTCACAGGGCAATTGAGGTGGGTTTGGAAACAGCTGATGATACCCCCCTCTTTCTTTTGTACAGAGCATCCTGATAAGCCGTGTAGGATCTCAGGCTACAGCTACGTTGTCCAATACATATTCTCATGCAGTTTGACCACAACTAGGCCTCCTAGTGAAATCTTTGGTAAGCTTCAGGCTGCATTCTGATGGTAAAAGGAGAAAGCCTAAGATCTCTTAGACTTAGCATCTTACATCTTTTAATCAAGGCTACTTTGGACAAAGATGGAGCTGTAACCTTGGCAGGATTGGTAACCCCTGGGCTCATAGGCAGCTGAGTTCACTTGGCAATGCTGCTCCACTGCACAGAGTAGCGCCCCTCTCCAGTGCATCTTCAGAGTTCCCCACTCGAAGGAATTGTCTTTGCAGGCAACAGCCTCATTTCCCATCTCTTGTTATGTTAGAGGTTGCAAATTCAAATGGATTTTCATTAGAAGCCAAGATCCTTCACGCTATTTGTAGCTCAGTAGGAAAGGCCAACCAGACTGTTCCATCCTGAAACATCAGCTAATACAAGAATTGGCTCTAGTTGCTCAGTTTAACTAATTAAATTACTGAAACCCGGGAATTTTGAAATGAATATTAAACCCTCCTTCTTCATGGCACGCACTCGTCTCCAAGTAATGGGGGTCAGGAAGAGACGTTCCCCAGGGCAAGTAATCCCATAACTGCTTATTGCAGACTTTCTTGCACCTATTGGCTAATGTCAGACACAGAATTACAGGGCTAAAATGGGTCTGATCTAGTCTGGCAGTTCCTTTGTTCCTAACCTTCTTTCCTCCTCCAACCATCTTTACAAAGCAAGCCTATTTAGGGTTATGGGGTTTGGGGCATTATTCATCTCAGTTACCTGACTGTTTCAAAAAAGGAGTAAACACCCATCCTGCTGACTTTGCAATAAAACCGGTGCATCTGGAAGAGACAAGTCAGCAGCCAATGCACAACTTGTTCTTCCAAGATATTGCCAATCCCTTTTTCTCTTGCCCCTAGGTTTCTTTCACTGTGTTCCTTGTGTGTTAAAGACATCACCAGAAGATATTCTCTCTGAACGGAAAAAGTCACATGCCAAGTTCTCTCGCTTGGGCTTGGCTGAAAGGGTCTCGTTTTGTAAGGAAGTGGGAGAGAAGTGTCTGGGACACTCTCCTGACCCCAGAGCCTTTAGGAGAGGAATCCAGTCTGCCAGGAGGCCTGTTTCTACTAGCATAAATCGGACAGGTGAGTGGCAAGGGGTGTGGGCCTCAGTCATCTCCTCAGTGAAATGAACAGAAGCCCAGCTAGAATGCAGGAGGGAAACTGGCACCCTGACACACCTTAGCGGGAATGTCACATGGAGATGCTCCTGACCCTCAGAATATCAGCTAGAGACGTTGCAACCCCTAGGGCTCTCAGCCTGAAATAGTCAGTAGTGGCAAAGTCTTCAAGCACTAGCCCCCAACTGGCATTTTCAAAATGGCAGCCACTGATGCTAAGAGCCAGCAACACACTGCCGCCAGAGTACAGCCATTTTGGGGATATCAGAACCATT
Source organism: Terrapene triunguis (assembly GCF_002925995.2). NCBI lineage: Eukaryota > Metazoa > Chordata > Testudines > Emydidae > Terrapene > Terrapene triunguis. The sequence goes on along the minus strand of NW_020664524.1, from coordinate 2,109,584 downwards.
TCTGCTACGTTTTTCTGCATCGGAGTCTGGGGCTGTGAGGGAGAGTGTACGCATGTTAGATGCATGAAGGCTCTCAGAAGAAAGAGTCACTCCTTTCCTCGCAAGGTTCTCTCCTTCCAATCCCACCTGACCAGAACAGTTAGAACAAACATAGACACCTCTGTAGAGATCTAAAAGTGCCCTCTCAACTCTTTGGTTAGACTGGGGCAGAACAGCATTGCCAAGCACATGCTCACACATCAATAATCTACGTGGCAGACAGAGAGCTGGGGCATTGTGTAAGATCTGATGATCCTTGCATGTACACATTGGGAATAGTGCGTCAGAGCAGGGAGGTGAGTTTACCTCTGTACCTGCCCTTGGTGAGACCAGCAGTGGAAGAGTGCACACCGTTCTGGTGGCCACGGTTTAAAGAGGGTGTTCAAAAACTGGAGGAGATGCACAAAAGTGCTGCAGAAATGATTTGAGGGTTGGGAAAATGCCTTACAGTGAGCAATGTAAAGAGCTCGATCTGTTTAGCTTATCGAAAAGAAGATCAAGAGCTGACTTGATAACAGTGTATTAGTTCTTCACAGGGAGAAAATACCGTGTACTAATCATCTATTTAATCTGGCAGAGAAAGGCAAAACAAGAACCAAGGGCTGGAAAGTGAAGCCAGGCAAATTCCCATTAGCAATGTAGCACACAGTTTTATCACTGAGGGTGATTTACAATTGGAACAAACTACCAGTGGGAAGTAGTGGCTTCTCCAACTCTTGAGGTCTTCAAGTCAAGACTTGATGCCTTTCTGGAAGATGGCCTGTGTTATACAGGAGGTCAAACTAGAGGAGCTAATGGTGCTTTCTGGCCTTTCAGTCTAAGCATCCAGGATGCAGCCATGCAAATAGCCCCATAAAGGCTGCCATGAAAATCCCTTTCAGTGCTGCATAAATTCAGTGCTGTACAGGAGGCCTGGGGCTCTGTGCAGGAGACCAGGCAACATTGAAGGAGGGCAATAAAAAAATGTAGGCATCAGGGGGGAGACGTCTAGGGAAGGCATTTTTCCTGCAGAACCCCTACTCTGGTGGCACGTAAGGACTCCGCAGAGTCGGTGCCTCGTCCATCGACTGGACGCGGCACTGACTCTGTGACCCACGGGGAGAGGAAATCCATCCTGTACAGCTTAGGAGTTCAGTCGGAATGGAAGGAGGGTGAGCTGGCTGGGGACGTGAATGAGGCATGCTGGACTCTCTCGTGCACCCTGCAGCAGCTCTGCCCCGAGGACATGCCTGCCCTTTTGAGTTCCTACGCATGATAAGCATGGGCTCCACATGACATGCAGGGTGAGCACTTCCCTCTGTGAGCCTCATGGCCCAGCCCAGCTGGGTCCCCTTTTCAGGCCTCCCCTGGCCCACTCCTGACTGTCAGATTCCTGCCTGGTGGCTGCTGTTGCTGCCTATCCCCTGGGAAAGGAGGGGAGCTTGGAGCAGCAGTTTGGGATGACATCCTAAGCTGGGCAAGGAGGAAGCTTGTGGCAGGAGGCTGGTGAGAATGGGGTTCTCCATTGTGCCAAGCCTAGCCACGTAATTGCTGCCCAACTCAGCTCCAACGTGCTGCATAGTCCAAGATGCTCACATACCCTTGGCACGAATCAGCTCCCCACATTCACACCATGTCTGAATTTGGCATGGGAGTGACACTGGCCTTTGAGGGAGGCCGCAGTGGTCTGACTATTCACGTGTTCAGCATAACGGCAGACAAGTTACAGCTGGCCCTGGTTACAAACTGCTATCCAAACTGCTTACGTCCATAAACTAGGGAAATAAATAAACAAACAGATGCTTGTTAATTGATTTAATTACCCACTAGCAAACAGGAGACCTGGTGCACATCAATACCAGGTTTTTTTAAAAAGCAACGCACAGTAATTCTTTTCTATCTGTGAACCACACTGTTCGGTTCTGTTCCCTAAAAATAAGAAACTGGTTTTCAGTAAGGAGGAAGGAGGATTTGAAGATTTTTTGAGAGGGTGGAAATTAGATTTGAACCAGAGGCAAACCCCCAGAAGTCAGGGCTGTTTAAAATCCAGGGTCAGCTCAGAGCCGAACTGCTCCATCACTCCAGCATTTACTAAAAGTTAACTTCCGAAAGGAGGGAAACTGCAGAAGCGGAGGGTAATTTTTTAAGCCCTGGAAAGGTAGCAACTGAAATGGAGCCAGAGGAGAGAGCACAATGTGGGATTTCAAAGGTTTGTATTAGACTTTTAGTTTTTCAGAAGATGCTCAAGCAAAAGCAACAAAAAAATCAGTCTCCCTGACAGCGACTAGAACATGTCCAAGCTTGACACCGTGGGTAAAAAAGCTGACAGTGACAGACAGACAGCGCTGTCAGGGAGCATGCTGCCTCAACACAAACTCTTCTGCTGAGGACCTGAACTGTCAACCACTTGCTACTTCTGCTTTTAAACATCACACCGGATTTTCTTCCCCCTCCTGAAAGCCAAATATTGCAATCTTACCCTTCAGTGCTCACGTCAAAAGGCAAAATTCCATTCTCTGGCCTGGCTTATGCTATGAATTGCCCATGAGTGTGAATGTGGTCCTTGGCCATTGTGTTAGCTGACCCAGTGCTGCACAGGATCAGTGTAAACAACCATTGTGGCAGCTAACACAACAGTTTGGACAAGGTAAAAGGCTGAAGCATAAACTTGATCACAATATCTGTTGTCTGCCCTTGGGTTAGCTGCACTGATGCTGACCACAGTGGAGGTGGAGGTGGAAAGTAGGAGGGACTGTTGAAGCCAATGGGATTATTTCAGTGCAAGGGAGATAGGAAACCCGCTGTGTAAATGTCTAAACTGGTATTAAAATGATAATCCAAGTGAGAGGACATATTGACTGAGGCTTTCAAAGTTACCTATGGGATGTAGATGTCAAATTGCCATTTATTTTAATGGGAACTGGCCAGTCAGATTCCTTACACAGCTTTGAAAATCTCAGGGCTTGTCTACACACAGCTTTTGTACTGCTTTAACTGTGTGGTTTGAAGCCAGTATAGTTAAAGAAGCACATCCTGCTACTGCAGACATGGTTATATCATTACAAAGGTGCTTACACTGGAGCATCTTATTCCTGTAAATGTAAGGGGTATGTAGGGTATTGAAAACTTTGTTAAATTATAAACTACCACTTTAAGTGTAAGGGGTTTCCAACTTTCCTGGTCTTGCTTGCAAGCTAGGTGGCTCTATAGGGAAGCATGTGATCTGGGACTTCAGCAATCAGTCTGCAAAGAGCCAGGACAAAACTGTGTGTAAATGAGGCCTCAGTCATTAGATACCAAAGTAATAAGGATATTACTGGTGTTTTTCTTAAGATTTTTCACTCTCCATTCTCTTCACTTTCACATTCCTTAAATTAAGCTCTGGAACACGTTCAATCATTTGCAGTAGACTTGACCTGTAGGTGAAGACTGATCTAATGCTTTTGAAGAAGCTAGACTGAAATCTCCAAGTGTGCAGTTTGCAATTCTGTAAGCAAAAGAAAAGTAATTAGAAGAGTGAGGATTGTCTCAATTGATGAAATATTGGGTGGCCACTGAGCAAACAGTGTTGTCTGTCTGAAGGTGTGCAATTCTCTCTGCCATCTGAGTCTGATTCATGTCTGAAGATACTGTAATTCAAATGAGAAGAGACTGGACTAGCAACTTCCATGGAGTGTGAAAGACCCCTGAGCTATAATCAGGCTGAATGCTTTTCTTCATTCAAGGTCTCCATTTTTCCAATGAGTCTCATGTCAGAGACAGCTGATTATCATGATTTTGGATGGCTGAAAAGGTGTTAGAGCTTCTCAGGAGGGAGTTAACACTCTGTACATTCCAGGCCATGATTTCAATTTTGCCTCTCATATGTTTAAATGAAGACTTGGCAGTTAAGGCGTACTTATCCAGCAGTGCCATCACATTGTGTAGCTGTTGATATCTAGATCTGGGAAGATCGGTGATTAGAGATGGACAATTTTTTTTGGAAAATACTTAGTCCTGCCATGAGTGCAGGGGACTGGACTAGATGACCTCTCGAGGTCCCTTCCAGTCCAATGATTCTATGATTCTATGAAATAATAAATTCACAAAAAAATGGTTTTGCGGTCACCTAAACTATTTGTGAGTTGAATTTGTTGAATAGTTTTGGCCATTAAAAAATTGGACACATATTCTCTTGAAAAATTCTAAACCTTTTGTTCAGACCATTTTGAAAAGAAACATTTCAATTTTTTTTGCTTTGAAACGGCATTTTGTTAAGCAGTTTGCCAAGTTTAAAAAAACAAACAAGCTAAGATGAAAAACATGCACAAATGACCTGAAACACAATGAAAAGCTAAAAAAAAGTTTCTGATTTTTTCCCCCCAGAATTTTCAGTTTAGCTCCCAAACCGTAAAATCAATTATTCTCTAAGCTCTACGTCTGATGATGCACGGAAGGCCCTGATCCTGCAATCAGATTCCCTCCCTGCCTGCTGTTATAGTCAAAAAGGCTTAAGGCTTGCCCACGCAGATCTCACTGCAGGATCCGAGCCAAGGTGCCAGCACTCAAGCTATATATTAATTAATTTTAAACTTATTTTGAACAAGGAAATGTTTTGTCTCTTCATTGTCTTTTATTTTCCCTGAGAGGGAATAATAGTGCAGACAGTTCTGTTGGCTTCAAGATCAGCAAGAACAAACAAACTAATTAAGTCATTCATTCATTAAATTAATGAATAATTAATTGACTCCTTTCTTTTAGTATTTAGCTAACAACCAGTGCGGGATTTTGGATTAGTTTGCTAATGCACCCAGGTTTCCTTCGCCTCATCCCATCTTCCCTCTCATGTAGCAGTGTAACCCGCATGCTTTATATTGCAGTGTTTTAGTTTGGGCAGTTCTACCCTTAAAATGCTGCATCAGCACAGCAGGGATGCAGCTGTCCTGCTGTAGCACTTTAATGAAGACTCTCTACACCAATGGAAGAGAGCTCTGCCATCAGATTAGTTAATACACTAGCGTGAGAGGTGGTAGCTCTCTCGGTGGGAGAAACTCTCCCGCCAACATAGCAATGTCTATGTTGACGCTTAGGTTGGGATAACTGTGTCGCTCAGGGGCGTGGATTGTTCACATCTCTGAGCAACGTAGTTATACCAAAGTAATTCTGTAGTGTCGACCTGCCCTTTGTTTCTGCAAGGGATGGAGAGAGAAGCAGTGGGGAGGAAATGTATCTTAGCTAGATGCTCTATAACTCAGAAAGATACACAGATTCCAAGGTCAGAAGGGACCATTGTGGTCATCTAGACTGACATCATGTATAGCACAGGCCAGAGAACTTCTCCAGACTAATTCCTAGAGCAGATCCTTTAGGAAAAACATCCACTCTTGATTTACAAGTTGTCAGTGATAGAGAATCCACCAGGACCCCTGGTAAATTGTTCTAATGGTTAATTACTCTCACTGTTAAAAATTTACACCTTGTGTCCAGTCAGAATGTGTCTAGCTTCAACGTCCATTAGATCATGTTAGACCTTTCTCTGCTAGATTGAGAAGCCCATTATTAAATATTTGTTCTCCAGGTAGATGCTTACAGGCCTGTGATCAAGTCATCCTTTAACCTTCTCTTTGTTAGCTAAAGACCCAGAAAATTTCCAGAACAGGAGGTGATAGTTACCAGACACGCCTGATAGCTGTTTCTGAAGCTGTGCAGGAAGTTTGCATTGTGGGCAATGCACCTGGCAGGTCACACCCTACCCACCCTCTGAGAGCTGAGCCAATCAGAGAGCAAAGGGAGGGGAGGTTATTAACAGGGTTGTTAAAAACAGCCTTGTAGACTCAGTGGCTGATCGATGCAGGACCAAGTATTGATCTGCTGTGAGGCTGGGTCCCGATCCCTGAACCACTTTGGATCCAGTGACTGTTATTGCAGCTCTGCCGAGGAGGGAAGCCCTCCATTAGGATAGTGTGTGGTCCACTGCTGTGTGTTTTATAGACCTAGAGAGAGAGCTGGGGGGAAGCATTTGTCACCCCTTGAGGCTGCAGAGTCTGGGGACCTAACATTGAGCTATCAGCTAACTGCTCTATATGGGGATTGTGTTAGGGAGGGGAGGGTTTGTGAATGCTTGCCTGACTTGCTGGGCTTGTGGGGAGAATACGGAGCCCTACAGAGTGAGAGCCTTATGCGGATCCAGGAATTGGAGATTTTATAGGCTGATCCTAATCCCTGTACAACTTTGGGCACAAGCTTGTTTCACCAGCAGCTGAGAGGACCAGCAAGCTATTAACCCAAAGGCTGGCATGCTGCTAGCGGTGGAGATCCCCAGACCGCTTGTTTGCTGACAGGATTCCGAAGTGTCTGAAAGGACTGCCATGTTGCCATGCCATGCCAAGCTCTGAAGAGGCCAGGTGATGCACCTGACAGCCACGCTATAAAGACTGAGAAATCATCTCTGAACAATCCGAGGGTATGCGAGCTAAAGTATAGAAAATGTTATGTTGAAACCTTACATTAGAACCTTTGTATCAGAAACAAAAGGGGAACCGTCTGTATAAGGAACACTGGCAGGTGATAGGAGGTAAGCAGTGGTACTGTAATTTCTCCTGGTCCTGCAAGATCACAGTCCTGCTGGCTTGTACAGATTCTTCATAAGCTCAGGAAAAATGAAGATATGTCCTCATTGTGGATGATTTTATAAGGTTTCCATGAAAAATCCAGCCACTGCTCTGCTTTTCTGTTTTAATAGTTTTGCTGTTATCAATGGCAGCTTGATTTCTGGACTGGATTAGGGAAGGAAGGAGTATCTTCCAATTAAGGCATTGGACTGGGACAGAGGAGAACATAAGAACAGCCATACTGGGTCAGACCAATGGTCCGTCCTCTCTTCTGACAGTGGCCAATGCCAGACGCTTCAGAGGGAATTAACAGAATAGGGCAATTTTGAGTCCCCTGTCATCAGTCACAGCTTCTGGCATTCAGAGGTTTAGGGACACCCAGGGCATGGGTTGCGTCCATGACCATCTTGGCAAATAGCCATTGATGGCCATATTCTCCATGAATTTATATCATTCCTTTTTGAACCTGTTATACTTTTAACTTTCGCAACATCTCATGGCAATTAATTCCACAAGTTGATCAGGTGCTGTGTGAAGAAGTACTTCCTCCTGTTTTAAACCTGCTGCCTATTAATTTCATTAGCTGCTCCCTGGTTCTTGTGTTATGTGAAGGGGTAAATAACTCTTCCCTATTCACTTTCTCCACACCCCATTCATGATTTTATAGACCTCTATCATATCCTCCTTAGCTGTCTTTTTTCTAAGCTGACTAGTCCCAGTCTTTTTAATTTCTCCTCATACGGAAGCTGTTCCATACCCCTAATCATTTTTGGTGTCCTCTGTACCTTTTCCAACTCTAATGTATCTTTTTTGAGATGGGGTGATCAAAACAGCAGGCGGTATTCAAGGTGTGGGCGTACTATGGATTTATCTAGTGGCATTATATTTTTTGTCTTATTATCTTTCCCTTTCCTCATGGTTCCTAACATCCTGTTAGCTTTTTTGACTGGTGCTGCACATTGAGCAGATGTTTTCAGAGAATTATCCACGATGACTCCAAGATCTCTTTTGAGAGGTAACAGCTAATTTAGACCCCATCACTTTGTATGTAGAGTTAGGATTATTTTTTCCAGTGTCCATTACTTTGCATTTATCAACACTGAATATCATCTGCCACTTTCTTGCCCAGTCACCCAGTTTTGTGAGAGCCCTTTGTAACTCTTCGCAGTCAGCTTTGGACTTAACTATCTTCAGGAATTTTGCATCATCTACAAATTTTGCCACCTCACTGTTCACCTCCTTTTCTAGATCATTTATGAATATGTTGAACAGCACAGGTCCCAGCACAGATCACTGGGGGACCCCGCTATTTACCTCTGTCCATTGTGAAAACTAACCCTTTATTCCTACTGTTTCCTATAACCAGTTACTGATCCAAGAGAGGACCTTCCCTCTTATCCCATGACTGCTTACTTGCTTAAGAACCTTTAGTGAGGTTCCTTGTCAAAAGCTTCCTGAAAGCAGGGCCGGCTCCAGGGTTTCGGCCGCCCCAAGCGACGGGAAAAAAATAAAAGCCGTGATCACGGTCGGCGGCAGCTCCACCGGGCCGCTTTCTTCTTCAGTGGCAATTTGGCGGCAGGTCCTTCCCTCCGAGAGGTACCGAGGGACCCGCCGCCGAAGAGCCCGACGTGCCGCCCCTTCCCCTTGGCCACCCCAAGCACCTGCTTGCTGAGCTGGTGCCTGGAGCCGGCCCTGCCTGAAAGTCCAAGTACACTGTGTCCACTGGATCACCCTTGTCCATGTTTGTTGTCACGCTGTGACAGAGCGCTATCTGTAGAACTCTCCTTAATCAGGTAACAAAGAAGATTACAGACTTAATTGGAACCAATTAACCTGTCGTGGTGGGGATTTTTGACACTTAGGGACAATGGTTGGGCTACTGAAGTAATTACTTCAGTAAGGGTGGGATATATAATTGGCAGGACCAGGAAGTAAAAGGGGAGTTCAGAGAAAGCTGGACATGGTAAAGAAAGCTGGTGGAACGCTCCTGCTGGCATATGCCTGCGCTGTGCTATTCAAAGCTTGGAATCGATAGATTATAGGGCCACATGGGGAAAAGAAATGGCCTGTTGGATGTTGTGAATAAGGCCATGTAAAGGAGCCAGCCAGCGCACCACACCCTGTAGCTGAGGGAATGCCCTGTGATACACCCTCAAAGAACTTTAATAGATTGGTGAGACTTGGCTTCAGCTTCTTGGGAAGCCCACACACTTCCTGTGTGACCTCGCGCCAGTCACTATATTGCTCTGTGCCTTAGTTCTCTGTCTACAAAAAGGGGATAATGGCTCTTCCCTACCGCACAGGGGTGTTGTGGAGATAAAGCCAGTTGTGACTGTGAGAACCTCCGACACGACAACGGTAGGGGCCATCTAATTATCTAGCTGGGTTGTGGTGCTTGCTGGGCCTGGTCAATCGTTTTGAAGAAAACAACCTCCACTTTAAGGGTCGTTAAAGGAAATTCAGGTTGGCTCCCTCTAAACCATGTAGCATTCCCAACAGCCTCACAGGACACTGTCGAGACCATTGACAATATCTCCACATCTTTCAGCAAGACGTGTGACTTTCCCCACCTGTTCCTTCCAGCCTCTGTCTGCATATTATTTATCTGTTTGTTTTGATTTCTGAAATGTGCCCATCCTGTGCTCTGGTTTCCAACATGCTGCTGCTTGTTCAGATCACATTGGTTTTGGAAAGCATCCATTTCACTGTCTATTTTTGGAATGGTTGCATTCAGTTCCTTTTGTAATTCATTCTGGTTGGTATTCACACTTTTCTAAAGTATCTGACCATCTTATGACATTTAGTGTGTTTATCCTCACACCCTCCCCGCCCCCGTGAGGCAGGGCAGTGCTCTTATCACCATCATCCAGATTGGAAACTGAGGCACAAAGACTAAGGACTTGCCCAAGGTCAGACAGGAAGTCTGTGGCAGAGCAGGAAGTTGAATGAGGTATCCTATGTCCTAAGCTAATACTCTAACCCCTGGACAATCCTTCCTCTTAGCTGTCAAGAGCTGCATAGTTTTCCTCATGTGATCGCTGGGGTGGGAAAGCCAGGTTACTGTTTTCCAAGTTCTGTAACTCAAAGCTGGTGAGACTCAGTGTTAATACCCAAGAAGTGACCTTCCTTTTGTTGCCGGCACAGAGGCCCGAGGACAGCAACAGCGGGGTTCGTTGCCCGGTGTGCTTCGCGCCAATGAACACACCAGGGTGGAGAAACAAACAAAGTTTATTTGAGATCTCAAAGTGGTGCAAGGAGACAGGCAAATCTCAGATCAAGCACACCAGCAAAAACAGTTTTCCTCTCTTTATACATTTTACAACTAAGCCCCCCCTTCTCTACCACCCCCCTCTACCCCTCCCTTTCCTCCCCCTCCCCTCTCTACCGAAGGCATGTTTATACATTTAAGCCGTTAAATCATTCTGGGGCTATAAGTCTAGTTTGTTAGTAACTTCTCTCTAAACAGTTATCTGGTCCTGTTTACCCTTGGTTTGTTACCTCTTCAGCCAGAAACATGCTAGCCTCATCATTATCGCTTGTTACCTGGTATGGGGGGGGGGGTTGTAACTGATAATTGGCTGTTTACACATTCCATGCATCTAGCTTTCGAGGTCGATTAGAGCTAAACATTGAAGAACTTTGGTTCACTCAGGCCTAGCGATATCAACACTTTGATTTCACCAGAGGTGCTGGGCTTCCTTTTCCTGCCAATTTGCTCTTGCCTCTTCCACAAAGCTAGTCAGCAATTTTCAAATGTGTTGGTTTTCAGAGAGTGGAGGGTAGTGGAAAGAGAGCTCTTTAGTCTGTGTCCATCTGCTTTGATGACTCTCTACCCCATATCCCTTCTAACTAGAATTCTTGCATAACACTTTGTTTCTATGCAGCCTGGCGGAGTGAATACCTTCCATTCTTTGCACATGCTTTAGTCTCTCTGTGCCCATGCATCGCTGCTTGGAGTGTAGTCAATCAGCATATGTTTTAGTGGAGTCACCAGCTGAGCTGCAAATGCAAACACCACTTTGCAACAATGGAAACAAACTGAGCTGGAGACTAGTTCCCCACCATGTGTTCATCTCACTGAAAACCAAGCTGCAGCTCCTCAATCGTGATTGTTCCACCGACCTGCCTTCAGCCTGTTAGAAAAGTTTCCTGCAATCTATTTACTTTTGGACAGATGATGCAGTTGTGCAGCTTCCCCCTTAGGCCTGCTACCAGGTTCTAAATGCCCACTTCTTCCCAGGCTCCCCTGCCCACTTGTCCCACGTTGTCTCTGCAAAACAGTGCCTCCTATAAACCACACCCTCTAGGCCCATACCTTGTGGGTCTATTGGTCCTGCCTCTCTGGTAATATGGACTCGCTCACTCCTTGTTTCAGTAGGTGAATATGCTGGTATAAAGACTGCGTCTGGTATTCAAATGTTTCCACTCTAGCCTGTGACCTTTGAGTCACTCTGTGCCCAGCCATGCAAAAGGGAATCTTCCCAGACTTTAGTATCACAAGAACTGGAACTAAAACTCCACTTTCTTCATCACTCTCTGTCTCTCGCTCTGTACTAGGGAAGAAAATAAACCCAGCCATTGGTACTTGCTGACATTGTACAGCACTTTCAGACGGGCAAACGAGGATCTTTAAAACAAGGAAAGGGCGGCAAGTTCATCTCATTAAAATCTGTTCTCTGACTTCTCTAAAGCTATTGCTTTCACCACAGACCTTCCTCGCAGGGTCACAGAGTCTCTTAAAACCACTGCTTTTCACAGTGGAGCCACGTTTTTTTAATAAGCAGTTTTTGAATCTGGTCAAATTTTAAATTCTGAGTTTAGTAAAAATGTACCTACTTTTCATCTCCATCAATTAGCTCCTGATTACAGTGGGCAAAAACAAGGTGGTGTTGCATTCCTTGTGCCTCGCTGTTGGGTTAAAACCTCACTGATACAATCTACCTGCCTAGGTTCTCCCAGGGCTCCCCTCGCTGATAGGATCTGCCAGCCTGACTGGTGCTAGGTAGCAGGAATAGCTACACTTCATTTATCAGAGTACGTTTCAGCCCATGGAAAGGTGCAGTCTAGAGCTTGACATTCTCTGTCGGCTCAAATGCTCTGGATTTCACTCCAGCTTCATCTTACGTGAAAGGAGACAGTCAGGGCTGTGTTCCGGGGCTGGGCCTGGCTGGGAGTGAGGGAGACCTGCATTTCACTCCCTGCTCTTCCCCAGATCTGCTGGGTGACCTTGTGCAAGTCCCTTCGCCTCCCCGTGCCTCTGCATCCCCTCCTAGATTATCTTTGTCTGGTCCATGTAGATTGTGAACTCTCCAGGGTACAGGACGATGTGGGGCTAGAGCTCGGCTGGGGTTTAGGTGCTGTTGTAATACAGATAATGGTAATAGGCCTGCACTATGCAATAATCTCCTCTGAGATGCTAGCGAAGGCTGTGGTGTGATGACAACACCTGTAAAATATAAGTTCTATCATTATTATAAGGCTATAGGCCAGAGACCTGGGTACAGCCAACAGACATTGTTTTCTATGCCCAGCAGAAGAAGAGGTTTCAGCTTTTGGAAGAACTAGCCTATTAACCTGGAGCACTTGTGAAAGTGGCTCCTTTTGTGCCGTGTGGTTTACAGTGAAATATGGAGCAGTGGTTCATTAGCATATTTTATTATTTGCCTACTAGGAGACTATGGAGATCAAGGCTCTTTGATGGGAAATCCAGCTGGTATAGAGACAAGGATTAAGTGTCAGTACAAACAGAGGGAGAGCATAGACCCCTGGAATGGCGAGTGCCACCTTCAGAGGAAGCCCTGTTGCTAGAAGACCATTACCACAAAGTGTCAGGATAATAGCTGTGTTTATTTTACGTAAGAGCAGCTAACTAATGAACAGACTTAACAGACATTGAACAGAGGTTTCAGTGGCATTTTAAAGGCTGGGTGAAACATTCAGGGCTAGATTGTGCCCTAAAGGGGGCAAGGCAGAGAGCTGAGAGCTCTCAAGACCACGGAGGAGAGGACTGAAGTCTGGCCAATGGAACCTACATTCCAGTACCTGGATGCACTAGTAAGTGCACCCCAGCTATGGGGCCCCAGCAGCCCAATGGGATGAAGATACCTTTGTACCCCTATACTGGACTGCCCTGTAGAGCAGTGGTTCTCAACCCAGGAGCTGCTTGTGGCCCAATCAGCACACAGCTGCAGCCCATGTGACAGCCTCAGGGCCATACAGGTAGTATATATATTGTGTGGTCCACATAACACGGAGTTGTATATGCAGCCCACAATGGTAAATCGGTTGAGAACCACTGCCATAGAGGTTGAGTTAGGAACTGCTCATGTTGATCTTCTATGGTGATTGACCAAGCCATTGCACTGTAGATAAGAGTCTACCACAGCTAGTTGCTAGAGGAGTTGTTCTTTTAGCTGAAGATGGTAGAGGCTCATGCTCTGAGTGCTGCAGGTCCAGTATGCAAACCCCAGTGTCTGCCCCAGGGAGCCACTATAAACAATCCTTCCCTCCTAGCCATGCATATGAGTGTTTGCTGGGAATTCACCAGTGACCAGACCCCAGAGGATCTACAGTGCTAGGTAATATGCCAGGTGTACCATGAGCTTGGAGACCATTATCTGAACAGGTGTAACATACTACAGCACTCACAGTGAGTCCATCGGGTGGGCTCGTGCACATTCAGGTGCAAGTTTAGTAAGCCAGATTGAGGCATTTGGCCCTACTTGACAAGTGGGTTTTTTGCACACACAAAAAAGTGTTACTCCATTACTAAATCCCATATAAAATACATACTGGGTCATGGGCTGGACTGTGACATTGTTCAGAGTAGAAAGAGACAGGTGGGGAACCCATTCATGGCGCAACAAAGCACTGAGCATGGTAGAAAGGGCCTGCTTAAAATCTCTCATTTCTTTCCAGAGCAACTTTAATTTACAGAGAATGAATAACCTGTTTAGGGACTACGGAAATCAGGCCTTTCAATGTAAGCATACCCTGCAGTACTGTGCTCTCCTAACACCTGTTAATATTATCTCAGATTTAAAGTTTGTGTTATGATGTATTTGGGGAGTCAGGTAAACTAAGGACAATTTCCTTCAATAGAAATGTGCTTTCAATGTACATATTGAAAGTATATTTCAGTGTAAATTAATAAGTGCCATCTGCTTACCTCTGATGGAATGAGATTGTTGTCTTGTAACAGGCTATAAACAAGACTAAATTTTAAAAGGTAACACCTGCTGGTATGTATTACTGTAATTTATTTCCAAACATCAGAAGCTTATTTTGGGTGGGAAAAAAAGCTTATGTATAATCTCCTCTTGACACGGATGCTAATTGGAGTTATATGGGTGCATTGACAGAATATATCATAAAGGGAGCTGCATTGATGTGAGCAAGTCTGAGATCTAATGGGAAAGATACTGAACTTGAGACCCATAGCTTAAGCCCACTGTGACAGGGCATATAGACCCCACAGTGACAAGGATGGTGCCAGAGAGGCTTTGACACCCTCCCCTCCAGCCCTCTCAATGATGTATGGTAGGGAGGAGGCCTTTAAAAGGGAGGAAACTGTAGTTAGCTGGGGGGGGGAGCAGGACTACCCTAAGCAGGAGATTGCTGGAGTGACTCCTGGAGCAGCAGCAGTGAACTCCCAGCCAGGAGACCTCCACTCTGACCCTACGGAGAGTGCAGTAAACTCCCAGGATGAGCCAGACAAACTAAGCCCAGTTCAGCAGCCCAGGCAGAAGGATTTCTCAAAACCCACTATGCGTGCGCTGTATTGGGAGCACCATGGACTTTCTCCCCTGCTTTGAGGGGCCCCGGGAAGGGAGAGCCCTCGAGTGCATTGGGACATTTGATTTCCCTTTCAATCCCCCATCCGGAGAGACTTAAAAAGGCCCACAAAGGGCAGGGCCCCATTGTAAATAGTAAGGAAGTATGCTGGAGCCATCCTGTGTGGATAACTGGATGCGGTCAGGTTCTCCTGCCATCTGGGAGAAATACCTCAGGGGACACTTTTACACCCACCCTTTCCCAGAGCTCCAACTGGGTGGGCACTTGTATATTATCATTTGTATAATTCCAGTGTTGAAGCTGATCATGATGCCCAGAAAGTTGGTGCTAGTGTGGGAGTGTTCTAGAGAGAGCTTGATGGGTGGGTGGTGGTTTGTGAAAGGGTGGTGGAAATCTATGAGGAAGTTTAGGTCATCATGTCCAGAGGATGAAAATATCATCGATGTATGTCAGCAGGGCCGGCTCTAGGCACCAGCAAAACAAGCTGGTGCTTGGGGCGGCACATTTTTAGGGGCGGCATGGCCGGCGCCAGAATGCCGCCCCTAAAAATGTGCCCTGGCCGCCCTAGCTCACCTCCGCTGCTGCTGCCGCTCG
>NW_020664524.1:2011931-2094188 GCF_002925995.2 Terrapene triunguis | reverse complement strand
GGGGGGGGGGGGCGGCCAAAATTGTTTTTGCCTTGGGGCAGCAAAAATCCTAGAGCCGGCCCTGTATGTCAGGGATATCATTGATTGTGTAGTGCATTTTTCATAGATCTAGACAAAATAATAAACACATCTATAAGCATTTCCCTGCCTCAGTTTCCTCATCACTCTGGAGAGTTCTTTGGGTTTAGGGCAGAGTCCAGGGTCCCTCTCGCCTACACATGGCTTCTCCTCTGTGTTATGGAGTCTCTTTTTCAACCAGCTTCCTTTCCCTTGGCTGGTCTGCAGTTAAACAGGATACTCTGCTACAAAAGCATGCCCTCTCTCCTGCCCAAAGCTTCCTGTTCCCGCTCAAGTTTATATGGCCCGTCACCATCATCTGGCTCCTTTGTCTGCTGTTAGGGATTTTCCATTCTCCAAACTGCAGCCCACTGTAGAGGAGATGGAGGCAACTGGTTTTTCTAGCTTCAGCCAACCCACGTCCCATGGTGTTTCCACCCGAATAGGCAACCATTAAAGTCAAATACTGATCATTGTCCCTGGTCTGGAAGGGATGTGCTACAGCCCTGACAGCAGATGGGTGCCTCTACATTCATGAGCTGTTCCTCGATACAACAATTTCGTAACAACAATCAGGATTCATAAGTTGTATGAGGACAGATTCTCCAGATGATCTCACCTAGAGATGACTCACATTCCCAGACTAGGAGTCCCTGGACAGGAATAGTAGGATGTGCTGCAGGTCAGTATTCTAATCCACTGGCAAAACTGTGTGGGACCTTATAGACTGTCATAGGAAAGGATGGCAGTGGTCATGCGTATGGGGCACTGACAGACCTATGTGGGGCAAGATTGCACGGCCCCTGCCATCACAGTACATGACTCAAATAGTGCTATGAATCTATCACCTGCATCAGCACTACATATATATAATTTTTTTAAAGGGATATAGCCATTAAGGGGTTGGTGGGTATTTTTTTTCCCATCTGGCCTCCTAATCTGGTGGATGTTAACATCAATGCATTAGATCAATCAATGAGCTAGTATGTAAATGTTCTTTGTTTATCATTTTCAAGTACTGTCAGAGAACTCTATCATCCATATGAAATTTTAAGATCGGGAGAAAAAAAAGCAAAGAGGGGATCCTAGGCACAAGGTATCAGCTTAGGCTAAACATTCAGTGAATTTTCCAAAAAAGAGGAGGAGGTTTTGTAACTGTGCAGCAGCAACAGCTCAACCAATTGCAATCCAACCAAGAATGGACCACCTTACTCCTGACCTGAAAGCTGGCAAAGGTCCCTGTGCTCCCACACAGAGCGAGAGGCCTACATGAACTTTGCAGGGGATAGGCTGCTGGTGTGTTGAGACCACGTGTGTTTGTACAATGCCTAGCACAATGAGGTCATGGTCCATGTGTGTGGATCCTAGGAACTACAATACAAATAATAGATCTAGGGTCCCCTCTGCGGCCATTTGATTGGGCTACTCTGTCTGCAAGTGCTGAGATAGAGCACATTCACACCAAGGCACTGGTGCTGATACCTGCCTACAGCTATAAGCAAGAAGCCAGGCAAGACCACAATCCATTTGCCAGGATGCTATTGGCACTCCACATCAGTTCCTCCTTGTAGATACAGCACAAAGCACAGCAAACTGCCCCACACAGCTGCATCAGTCTATCCTAGCCCTCTCCAGTGGATAGCATAGTTTGGTCTCCTGCCCTGTTAGATGCATGTCATCTCAGCACTGGCCTTTGTTTGATCATTATTGCTGCCATCTTGTTTTAATGGGGTATCTATAGCACCTGTGCTGTCCCAGGTCTCGAACCCAGGCTTGGGAATCCCCAGAGAGCTGCCACATCCTGGTCTTCACCCAATGGCTGCTGAAACTGGGTGCACTGAGAAGCGACTAAGGCAATAGTCCCAGCCAAGCACCACCCACGGGAGCTCTGATTGGAGGATCCCCCAGCTCCACCTATTGGTCCAATTACACTATTTGAGCCAGGAGGAGGAACAGGAAGTTTGTCTGAACAACAAGGCGGTTTCCTGTTGTGGCTGCATTAGACCCTGCCTGTGCCTGTCTCCTGCATCCAGCCCTATTCCTGGTTCCCGCTCGGCTCCTGCCTTTGCTCCTTTTCCCACCGTGCTCGATCCTTGCCTCTCCTCCTGCCTGTACGCCTCGCCTCCCATCCTCAGGGACCAGTCCTGGCTCCACCCCCAGCTCTGACTTCCGACCCTGACACCTGTTTGACCCTTGGCTCTGGCGTTTGATATCTGACCCTGCCTCTGACCCTCAGCTTCGATTCCTGGTTCTGATTCTGGCTTGGCCCCTGGTTCTGGTCACTGGCGGTTTACTCTGCTGCTGACCCTTGGCTTCATTCCTGAGCCTGTATGCCTGCTCTGCCCACTAGACCTGACTGCCTACGCACCCCGAGCCTTTGCACTCTCACTCGCTCCAGTTTAAAACCTACCAAGACTCTAAATGACTCTTGATTTCTAGTGATTTACAACCAATCCCATGCCTCTTGGCTTCCCTCCACCCCTTTCCTCCCCCCAAAATCCTGGGTGATGCAATTAGGCCTTAATGAAACATTACCGGTGACTCAGGCCTACTGGCTGTTGTGAATGGCAGTGGCCCAGCACAGGATTGCTATGGCAGGCATCTGTAATGGAAATAGCTGGCGTGGGAAGGGCCTATGACAGACACACGGCACTGTTTCCCTTCGGTAGGCAGGGATCCAAGCGATAGCCTGGTTTGCAATATTTTCTAAATTTGGGGTGGAGGGAGTGGGCAGACAGCTCAGAAGAGGGGTAGTGAGCCAGTCCCATTACACGAAAGCTGGCCCTCCCCTGATTGGTGGAGACTCTTTGGAATGCAGTGGGTTATCTCGTGCTACTCATCCCAGGGGCCCGGCAGCTGCAACAAGATGTCGATCTCAGCTAGATTTCCCGGTAAAAATATTTTTACGATGTTCAGAACATAAACTTGGGTGGTGGTGGGGAGGGAACGGCTGCTGCAAGTCAGACCACATCAGAGTGCTGTACCACGAAAGCTGCCTGGACTGGTTTGAATCAGAGCGAGAGGACGGGGTGCGGGGAGGAAATGTCATAGTCTGAAGCTGGCAAGACCCAGAGTGGAAAGCTTGTTTGGGATGAAAGATAAATAAATACTGGGATAAACTGACTCACTTGGGAACTTCAGGCTCTCGCTCACCAAATGTGCTGTTTATTTAAAAGCAGCAGAAGATGGCCAAAAGAAGAGAGAGCAAAAAAAGCAGGAGGGAAGGAGCCTGGATTTGTTTGTGAAACAGGAGAAATTTTGGCCTCTCTCTAAAATTAGGTCAGATGCTGCCTGAAGGTCCATCCCTGACTTCGCCGTTAAATAGTCCTGAGGGGTGTTTTTCTATCGCCCCACAAGAAGGTCTGGGTTTGCCTTTGCACCAAGAAGTGAAATTATCCTTTTCTCTGCCTTGAAAACAAGGGGTAGACGTGCTGCCCCATGGAACCTCGAGGGAGTTCCAAAGAGCCAGGCTTCACCCAAGGTTCCTAGGCCAGGTTGTGAGCCCTGGACTCACACTGGTGGGCAATCACTGTCAGGAGCCGCTCCAACTGATGAACAGTCGCTCACACAAGAAGTCAGATTGCCATCAATGGGCCAACAGGGTTCACAATCTGGCCCTCTGACCAGCGCTTTCTTTTCTTCAAGTTTGCAAAAGCTTCTTCCTGCCTCTCCTCAAGTGCATACAGTTAGGTGGGAAGGATGCTCCAGGGGCGTAGATGCCGAGTGGGGACCTGGGTTTGATTCTCAGCACAACCACGGACTCCCTGGGTGACCTTGGACAAGTCATTTAATCAGCCTTGTGCCTCAGTTCCACATTTGTAAAATTGAGGTCATGCTCCCTTTCTCTCAGGGATGCTGTGGAATAAGATCTCTTGGGGACTGAGGCGCTAAGATGCCACAGTGATGAAGGTCATATAAGCGCCTATCTAAAGTGACTGTAGGACATTGGCAGAGCTATCTATTTAAGCACCATGTAAGCAAACAGGGCCAGTTGCAAGGCATTTTTCTGTGTTGGGGACAAACCGTGGGGGGGGGAGGGAGTTTGCTATGACCATGAGCAAACCATGTGATCTTCCTATTCTACACAGTTCCCATCTGCTGTGAGAGGACAACGCTGCACTGCTAACCCTGCTGTGGAATAAGGATAATACTGTTCTCTTGCCCACAGAGTGTTATGAGGCTTAAATAATTGTTGGGAAGGTGCTTTGTGATTAAAGGAACTGCCTAAGAGTAAAGAGATGGTAATATGAGCCTATCAGTCTCCATGGCACTGCAGATGTAAACTATGATTTGAACCCAGCTCTCCAAATGTGATGGGCTAATGCACTACACCAACCATGCAGGGTGTCCCCAATCAGCTCCTTCTCCACTCCACAGCCTGGTCACATTGCTTGTTCATTATTACAAATGCTGCAGCTTATTTACTGGGTAGAGCCAGGAGGCAACGCCAGTAATTTTCCACTCCCCCTTGTTACCAAGCAGAGAACAAGTATTCAAAACTTGGCTCATATCCACTGTGGGTTCACACCTATTGCTTTCGCAAGGCGTGTGATGATGATGATAATTCCGGAAGGCAAAGAAAGGCCATTGCTCTGATTCACATAGCATGCTGCAAGCTGTCTTGCTTTGTTCACATCATTTTAGGACTTTCAACAGGGAAGGTAATTTTAATAAGATGCATGTCAGCTCTTCAGGTAATCGCGTCTAGTCCCTTCCCCTTTTCTCCTCCAGAGCCTACAGCATGTACAAGATCTAAAAAAAATCTTTTTGCATGTTGGCTGTGGCATTTCCTCATTGTTCAAGATGGATCGTTTTGGAAAAAATCTTCCATATGGTTGGCAGGATTTTTTTCTTAATTTTTTTTTTCTTCTACAACTGTTACAGGAAAAGATATTTCCCTCCCCATTTGACATATATATAATCTTCCAGTAATATACAACTGCCAGATGGCACTGCAAAAAGGATAATAAATATGTCAGCAGCCTTCTACAGTTAAGTTTGAACTTTGAAAATGACTACAGAGAAGATGGGAGGAGTTGGATTTGATTTGGGTTTCAAATGTAATATTTCACCAAAGGGAGTGAGGTGACTTGGGAAGCAATCTCTGTCTGCCCAGATCCTGAGCAGTTGGATTTGGGGGTGCAGTTGCGCCAAAGTACTCTGCCTTCACATTCATTTTCCTTTCACTTGGATGCACCAAGCCCTATCTCTCGGCAATTTTTACTTCAAAAATACAATTTTCCAGGAAATATTCAAACTGGCAACGTTATAGCAAGTGTGAAATTTGTGTGATTTCTTATCTGGCTGGGTTGTAACATTGCTGTCTGCTTTGAATGAGGGGCAGCACACAGGAGCTGCATCGCCCCAAGAGTGCAGTCCAGAGAATGAACTGGGACTCAGTCCAAACTCTTTCTCTGCTCCTCCTTGCTTTGAGGAGTGAAGTTCTTCACCCCCAGCAAGCTACTTTGGCCCTTGAGCAGGGGCAGAGCCAGAACTGCTCCGATGCCAGCCAGCCTAGCTTCTCACAATTGGACGTATCTGCCCACCAGAGGGGGGAGCAGGAAGTGCTCACCAGAGTGGCAATGGGAGCAGGGAAGATCAGGGTTGGGGGGTTATTTCTGCCATCTTCCTCACAGCAGCTGAATAATGGCTGAGACAACTAAAGCTGATCAGGAAAGATTTTTCTCATCCCCCAAGAATTTTCAACATTTCAGTTTTTTTCCCCAATAGAAGTAATGGTGAAATCTCAAATTTTTGCACACTCACAATACGAAAAAACAATGGTTTGAATCAATTGAAACATTTTGGTTGAGGTCAATCAAAACATTCCGTTGTGATTTTTTTTTTTACTGTTTTTCCTTTTAACCTTTTTTCTAGTGTAAATTTACTAAAAATTTTAAATGAAAAATCATTTTGACTCAGAACTGAAACCTTCTTGTCTAACAATCACTAAACTTTTTTAAACAACAATTTTTCAAGTCAGTTATCTCATCGAACCTGACGCTGTTTCACAAATGGTTTCAACTAATCAAATTTTCCAATGAAAAAATGTTTAGTTGGAAGGTTCCCGGCCAACTTTAATGACAACCTTGCTCTCAGCTTGTATCACATGTGACAAATTCTCACGGACGTATATTTGCTTCCGCCATCTTTGTTGGTGAATCCTGTTTCTGTGCAGAGTACAAATGGAAGTGGCGAGCTCAGACACAAAAAGCAGCTAGGTGTTTTGTGGGTGTAAAAAGCCATCTGTTGGTAGACTGGAAAATACAAAACATTTGATAAAACCATGCCACATTCTTTAGGTATTTATGATGCTGGGTACTTTGCTGGTTCCTCCAGTGGGAGGCGTGGTCTGAGGACCCTTGCTAAGGTTCTCACAGACTTTAAGGCCAGATCATCTTCATGTGACGTCCTGCACATCTCAAGCCATAGAACCTCACCCACACACTCCTATAATAGCCCCATAACCACTGGCTGAGTTACTGGCATCCTCAAATCTTGATTTAAAGACTTTAAGTATCCACCATGCACTCTACTTCAAACAAGGAAGTATCCTGTGCCTCACACTGCAGAGGAAGATGGAAACCCCCCAGGGTCTCTGCCAATCTGACCTGGGGGAAAATTCCTTCCCAACCCCAAATAGGGCGATCAGTTAGACCCTGAGCATTTGGGTGAGAACCACCAGCCAGACAGCTGGGAAAGAATTCTCTGTAGTAATTCAGAGCCCTCCCTATCTAGTGCCGCATTTCCGGCCGTGGTCGTTTGGGATTGACAGATGAAAAAACCCTTTAAGGTTTTTCCCTCACCTCAGGCAGAAATGGAACTAGCTGGGCCCAGCCCTCATGATGGCTGGAAGGAGAAGGGAAATCTGAACTGCAATAGGCTGTAGAAGAGGCCCCAAGCTTTAATAAACAACAACGGAAACAAAACTTTAGGAACCTGACACAATACAGCCCACCGCAGTCCATGGAAGTCTTTTCACGTATTTCAGTGGGCTTTGGACCAGGCCCTAGGTCAGGTATTTAAATCCCCGTAACTACTACCAGTAACGCCAAAGTTGTGCTGCCTGTTGTAAGACAGGAGAAACAAGATGGCCTTTAATTCAGTTAGGAGCACTGTCATGTAACTATGTTACTCTAGGTAAATGTTGCTTCATGTTAACCTGCTAATACAATTTCTGTAATTATGGGAATGAGCAATTACTGCCTGCTCTCCTTGTGCCCCAGGATATCCTTGGAAATGAGATTTTTTATAGCAATGAGGAATTTTCTAGTGAAATATTTGTTTAATAAACATATACTATAGAATTAGCTGACACCGTTGTTTTCCAGGAAAAGCACAGATGGGTTTTTATAAAAAAAAATTCTTTAGAAAGTATTGTTTCTATCTTAACTCGTTGAACTCCTTGTCACACAACAATGCACACTCCCATGGTCAGTCAAATGAGGTTCAGTCCTGTTTGCAAACAATTTACACTCTTTCCTCAAGAAATTGCTTGTCTTGAGGAAGTCAAAACACTTTATGTGCTCAAGTATAAAATACTGGAGAGGTTTTCCCCTACAGATCCTTCTGGCTGGATTGCACATCCCTCCCTCTAAATCATAGAATATCAGGGTTGGAAGGGACCTCAGGAGATCATCTAGTCTAACCCCCTGCTTAAAGCAGGGCAAATCCCCAGACAGTTGTTGTGGTTTTTTTCACCCCAGTTCCCTAAATGGCCTCTTTAAGGATTGAACTCACAAGCCTGGGTTTAGCAGGCTAATGCTCAAACCACTGAGCTATCCCTCCTGATTTCAGTGTTCTTTCCCTTCTCCTGGAGAGACCATGTCGACACTGAGGGACTGAAAAGATATCAGGAGCATTCTCCACTGTGTATTCAATTACTTACTTCTCATCCTCCTATCTAACCACTGTCAGTCATTAACTTATCTCCAACAAGCACCTTTCAGGATTATTTGCCTATGAGCCAATCTTTGCCCATGTGTCTATCAGCTCCACATGGTGTATATGGTGCTACCATATTTTATGGTTTCCACAAGCAATCCCAATTTTTAGGGGGAAAAAAGTCCATTTTGTTTAGCATCTGAAATTATGTTTGGTATTTATTTTTATATAATATATACACTGGATAGCATAATTATAGTTATACCACATACGTTGTAGTGATGACAACACGATAAACTGTGGGACCAATATATTTGGCGGTGTAAGGATACCCCTACTCTTCACTCTACAGCATTCACTCTTTAGCCCCATAAAGGATGTTCCTGCAGCCTCTATACAGATCAGTTGTATCATTATCCACCTACTAGCTGATGCCCTGCATTTCAAGTAGTAGAATGGGATCCCAGCTGTTTTTAAAAGCCATACTATAACAGAGCTTTAAGGGAGGGTGAAATGCAAACAGGCCGGGTGGAGTTAGTCAGAACATCTTGCCACATGGCTGGACTTGATTGGCTGGAGAAAACTCCAGTCAGGGACCAGAGGGTCAGTGTCAAAGGGTTGCATGTCAGATGCAGTATCCACTGTGATAGACAAGAGATAGTAGATGCATTCACCACAAAGAGGAGACTATATTTAGGGAGCTGGTCCAACACAGGCTCTCTAGCTCCCGCGCGCCCCCTACCCGGCAGCAGGAGAGGCTGAGCTTGTGGTGCATAGTGTGACCGCACAGGGGTTGTCTGAAGGGGTGAAAGTAACTTAAAGGACTTGCCGGCGATACGCAGGGTGGCTGAGGTCCTGGGCAAGGTGGGGGAGCAGCTCTGGGCCCCCAGAAGGGGCGGGGCTGATGCCAGACTCCCCCAGCCAGCCCTTCAGCGCTGCCTAGCCTGTGCCATCCGGGGCTCCGGCGGTGATTTAAAGGGCCTGGGGCTCCAGCTGCTGGCACGGTAGCAGCAGTAGCGGCCAGGAGCCCCAGGCCCTTTTAAATTGCCGGGCCCTGGGGTAGATGCCCCTTTTGCCCCGCCCCCCCATCGGCGGCCTTGCCGGTACGGTCGGCTGTGTACCGATGGACATTTTCTTACCGGTACGCTGTACTGGACCAGAGCGGCTTACTTTCATCGCTGTCTGTCTGAGTCCTGCCTGGATCATGGACTAGATTAATGGGGGAGGGATGGAGTCTGATCAGCAAAATGAAACTGACCATAACAAATTCAAATCCGCTCCCTGTGTTCTAACTGCTCCGAACCAGGAATGTGAACATACTATTTACACAAGCAAAGTGGTTCTTTTGGGCATCTTCACAATCTGATAAACCATAACATCCAGATCAGAGTCTCTCTGGAGTTGCTGATCAGACTTCATCGATCAGTTGTTGCAAGAGGTCCAAGGTTAACGCTGTGGAGAGGAGTCAGCGCTGGAGCAGACTCTGGGGCAGCTTCTCTAAAGGTGCCGGGTTAACATTTTCTAAAGCACCTATGTGACTTAGGAACTTAAATCCCAGTTTCAAAAGTGACCAAGGACTTGTCTACCCACACATGTTGACTGTACCTGTTAACTTGACCAGTGTAGTTCATGTGATACAACCCCCTCTTCCCCTAGTGTGGACACAGCTATACTGGTATAAGGCTAGTACATTGCACTACGATATCAGCTTATAACATCCAGCATGTTTCTGCTAAAATGTTCATCACTGAAGTAACTGAGCAGTTAAATATCAACTTATTTTGGGGCTTCAGCATTAATAACCCCCTAAGATGAACAGAGTGGTTCACACCTCTCAGAGCTATTGTTTCAGACTCTTTGCAGACTCAGGAAGACAACATTGAATCAGTTACTCTCGTGTCAGATTTTCAAGGTTCTCTTCACTACCATGTGAGCTAATCACATTTTGTAAACATGAAAGCTGAGATGCTGGAGCACAGTTCTCTGACAAATATAAATTCTGCGGTACAGCGCCTGCCATGAAATTGCACCATACATGGATCCCCGATTATAAGATGTTGGTTTGTATTGCACAGACATATCCCATTTCTACCAAAAGCTCAGCTGCCATTTGTCAGTCACAAAACAGGAATGAGGGTCACAGCCAGAAATAAAGTTTGCTTCCAATGACGGATAGTGGTTGAGAGGAATGTGAGCATCTTCTAACCCTTACCATGGATTGTTTGCTTTAGCTCTCAGCTGTGGGGGATCAAATGTGATCATCCTTGCCAGTTAGCATTTAAAATTAAAATCTCCCCAACTCAACTGAAACCATATTGACACACTACTCAAATTTCCCTCATTTTAGTCACAAAGATCCGCACAACTTTGGTGCCCCTCACTTTTATTGAGGTAAATTATTTACCTCAGACAGAAAAGATCATAAAATGGAGATTATAGAAAGAGTGATTTACACCAAAGGAATGAATCCCATGGTATTTTCTATCCAGGGACCTAGGCTAGGCAGCTAGCCACTGTATATATGTGACCTTGATTATAATGAATGTACTTTAGTCTACAATGGCCATGGATGGTTGGGACATTTCACATGAAGAATTATTTTGGGTCCCTCATTTTGGGTCTCTGTCACACATTGTGTCCCATGGTTGGGCCATGGCAGGTTGAGAGGCATTGCTACTGACAGTACATTGTAACTTCTCCTCCCCTTCCCCTCCCTTTCCCAAAGGCAGCTCCTCCATTGGTCCATCAAGTGCCACCAGTTGGATCAATGAGTAACCCAGGAAATGGCAACAGAGCACAAGTAAAGATGGCACTCACTCACTCACCCGCTAAAAGCTGAATGCAAGCTACTTGGGTGGTAGCAAAGGCCCAAGTTCACAGACAAATGTTCCACTGTGATTAGAGAGCCCCCCCCATTTTTTTCAGACCAGGCACTGAGGTGTTGTAGAGCCATGGTGGTGGGAATGGCTTATATCACCACAGTGACATTCTGAGAGCACATTTATTCCCAGAGTGGACTAACAGTCCCAGTAAAACTAGAGGCT
Organism: Terrapene triunguis; assembly: GCF_002925995.2. Classification (NCBI taxonomy): domain Eukaryota; kingdom Metazoa; phylum Chordata; order Testudines; family Emydidae; genus Terrapene; species Terrapene triunguis. The sequence continues at coordinate 2,083,203 of NW_020664524.1, read as the reverse complement.
CTGCCTGTGAAGGCCTCACTGCCACACGCTTAATCTTGGCTAAAGGAAGTACTCAGCCAGTACCCACTTTACCTGCTAAGTCCAGCTCCTGTTTGTCAGGGGACTTGGGTCTCAAACTGCAGTCTGCACAGTGCTTAGGCACCAATATGGTCCAACCTGCCATCCACTAACCCTTGCAACACAGCTCTGCCAGAGAACTCATTCCCCTCTATTTGACATTGGTGAGGCCTCATCTGGAGTACTGTGTCCAGTTTTGGGCCCCACACTAGAAGAAGGATGTGCAAAAATTGGAAAGAGTCCAGCGGAGGGCAACAAAAATGATTAGGGGTCTGGAACACATGACTTATCAGGAGAGGCTGAGGGAACTGGGATTGTTTAGTCTGCAGAAGAGAAGAATGAGGGGGGATTCGATAGCTGCTTTCAACTACCTGAAAGGGAGTTCCAAAGAGGATGGATCTAGACTGTTCTCAGTGGTACCTGATGACAGAACAAGGAGTAATGGTCTCAAGTTGCAGTGGGGGAGGTTTAGGTTGGCTATTAGGAAAACCTCTTTCACTAGGAGGATGGTGAAGCACTGGAATGGGTTACCTAGGGAGGTGGTGGAATCAGCTTTTTTGCCACCTCAAGCACGGCAGGCACGTGCCTGGGGCGGCAAGCCGCGGGGGGCGCCCTGCTGGTCCCTGTGAGGGCGGCAGTCAGGGAGCCTTCGGCGGCATTCCTGCGGGAGGTCCGCCGGTTCCGCGGATTCGGCGGCAATTCGGCGGTGGGTACGCCGAAGCCACGGGACCGGCGGACCTCCTGCAGGCATGCCGCCGAATCTGCGGGACCGGGGACCTCCCGCAGGCATGCCGCCGAAGGCTCCCTGACTGCCGCCCTCACAGGGACCAGCAGGGCGCCCCCCGCGGCTTGCCGCCCCAGGCACGCGCTTGGAGTGCTGGTGACTGGAGCCGCCGCTGGGTGGAATCTCCTTCCTTAGAGGTTTTTAAGGTCAGGCTTGACAAAGCCCTGGCTGGGATGATTTAGTTGGGATTGGTCCTGCTTTGAGCAGGGGATTGGACTAGATGACCTCCAGAGGTCCCTTCCAAACCTGATATTCTATGATTCTATGAACTCCAGTCCTGGGATCTGATTGGTGGCACTCTGGGGGGGCCTGATTGGCTCCCAGTTTTTATTTAACCCAAGCAGAGGAATTGGAATGTGTCTGTGCCAGTGAGTTTCCCCAGCTTGGGGCTGCCTTCCCTCTTCTATCTGCTCCTGGTGCCTGACTCTGCTAGCCTCCTGACACCTGGTTGCCCTCTGGCCTGTCTCCTGACCTGGCCTGGTTTCTGACTGCTGTTCTGACTGCCCACATCCCAGGCTTGACACTGTTCCAGCCAATCCCTTAGCTTCTCCCATTCTCTTCCCTTCTGATATAGCATGAAGTTTATTTCTTCCACGTAAAGCCTCACACTAGCTTCCACATCTGGGGCTAACAGGGTAAACACAGTGTCCTTGAGACTGTGTTTCTGGTGCTCACGTTTCTCATGTGGGGACTGTGCTTTATAGGCCGTGACTCTTGCATTCCCATCTCACTGACTGACATGCCTTCAGGACTTGCCTGACCCCTATCCTCGTGTGAGTCATGTAAGTTACCAGCATGACTTTGCTGCTGGTCACCTCCTCAGATTAACAATGATACTGCTTGTCCTTCAGCCCTTCCCTCTGCCTCTACAAGATCCCTTTGAGATCAATCCTGTCACATCAAAACATCAGAGAAATGATTGGATTGCTGGCCACACCAAGGTATGTTAGAGGAACAGTATCCTAGCAGATGTACCATCATACTAGTCTGAGAAGGCTGGAAAGCTCAATACTTGCTGTACTATCATGGGATAGTATGTAAGAACCAGGGCTAGTTTACACTGGTGGACTTTTACCCCTTTGTAACCCAGACCTTTTTGCTGTTCTTCTCACTGTAAAGAGTTTCTCCAATATAGAATCACACCACAGCAATGTCCACAACCCACATTGTTCCAAATATTTTTCACCCACGGGGGAAAAGAGAAAAACACAAAATTATTAAGTAGCTCATTCATCAAGACCCAGGAATCCTGCGGGGGCAAATTGTTCTCTTCTGCTCTCGTTGCCTCAGAGTTGGAGTTCTACATGGCAATGTGGTGAGGAAGATAATACCCCTTCCCCGTCGCTCATGAAGGGGTTAAAGAACCCTGCGGTCACACTCAGCCCCAATCCACCACACCTTTGTGGCTTGTCAGGCCTGAGGGTGGACCCTTAACAGGGAGGAACTGAAGTAGAACAACAGCTTCCAGATTGGGGGCACGGAGGAATGGCTTGAGGCTACCACTAACCTGAGCCTTCTGAGGAGAGAAAACTGACTGGTTTGTTCCGTTAGCTGGAATATCCAGGACTAGCTCTTGGCTTTTAACCAAGGAAAAGGACAGGAGCTGTGGCTGCCTGCAGAGCCTGACAAACTGCTTCCCCCTCCTTTGTCTGATGTAGGCTGCCTGGCCCCTTGTGAGGTACAGCCAGAGACCTATGCCTCATATCCCAGGACCAGATCACAGCACTGCGGTTGCCCAAGGACAGATGTCTGAGGTAAGTGAGGCTCCTGCCTTTGCCCCAAGGCAGAGACCTTGAGACATAACCTTTGCCAGGCAGCAATAAAGGTGAGCTAACTCTGTGGCCACCCTAACTGTGTTCTGCAGCCTTTCCCTAGCAATGCTGTGCTGGCAGAACTGCACTGCAAGGCTTTGCTGAGCCTGTGGCTGAAGAATTCCAAGTGCTTTCTTTTTTTGGCTTTGCAGCTTTTCAGTGCTCACGGATGGATGTAAACGTGTCCAGTGCAGATCCTGGGGGTGGGTGGGTAACAAATACTGAGGTTCACACTAAAAGATTACAGCATATTTAGGGTTGCCAGGTGTCTGGTTTTTAACCAGAACGCCCAGTCAAAAAGGGATCCCGGTGGCTCTGGTCAGCACCGCTGACTGGGCTGTTAAAAGTCTGGTTGGCGGCGCAGCGGGGCTAAGGCAGGCTCCCTACCTTCCCTGGCTCCGCGTGGCTCCCGGAAGCGGCCAGCATGACCCTGAGGCCCCTAGGCGCAGGGGCAACTAGGAAGGCTCTGCATGCTGCCCCCCACCCAGAGTGCCGGCTCTGCAGCTCCCATTGGCTGTTAACTGCGGACAATGAGAGCTGTGGGGGCTGTGCCTGCGGGCGCAGTCAGCATGCAGAGCTCCCTGGCCCCTCCGCCTAGGAGCTGGACATGCTGGCCGCTGCCAGGAGCAGCCTAAGGTAAGCACCTCCTGGCCAGAGCCCACACCCCGAACCCTCTCCTGCATCCCAAACCCCTGCCCCAGGTCAGAACCCCCTCCCGCACCCAAATTCCCTCCTAGAGCCCACACCCCTTCCTGCACCCCACCCCCTGCCCCAGCCTGGAGCCCCCTCCCGCACCCCAACCCTCTGCCCCAGCCCAGAGCCCCCTACCGCACCTCAAATCCCTCATTTCTGGCCCTACCCCAGAGCCCGCATCCCCAGCCGGAGCTCTCACCCCCTCCCATACCCCAACCCCGTGCCCCAGCCTGGTGGGAGAGAGCGAGCGACGGAGGGTTGGGGGATGGAATGATCAGGGCGGAGCCTCAGAGAAAGGGGCAGGGCAGGGCGCGGTGCAAGGGTGTTTGGTTTTGTGTGATTAGAAAGTTGGCAGCCCTAAGCATAATATAAACTAGTAGACATCCTGTCCTATAATCACTAATGATAAATGGAACATAACTGGTGCCTAAGCCTTGAGGATGGTTCTGTGCACAGAACTGAACTTCACCACTAATCTGTGAATCCCTTTAGGGCCAGTTACAAGCAACAATTATGGTAACGCTTTGGGAGTGACGTTAATTATACAGAAACTCAAGGCTACGGCACGCTGACAAGGCCTTTTCAATGTGCTGCTTCAATGCTATGTTGTTCTGGTGAGAGGGAAAACCCAGTGCATTTGATGAGTGTGATGTGAGATCGCTGAGTTGATTAGAAGCTTGGATGGGAGAGTCCAAGCTTCTAATGCCACTTCAGACAATTGTGTGTCTTGGTATGTAGAATTTACAATGATACATAATTACATTGGGGCTAAAAATTGGAGCGTTTGTTATTGTCAGGCAGCCTTTCTTTGCTAGACAGATGTCCTGACACCATAATGGGTGTGAACAGCTGTTCCCTGGGGTAACCCTAACATGGGCATGGAGAAAGCACTCTTTATCTTTACCTACAAAATGTTGGTGCTGTGGGTGGCTTCACGCACAGCTTGGCTGGTTTAAACCTGCAGTTTCATGGACTGCAAGGACGCTCTGCCTGCTTACACTAGTTGAGCATCTACCCATGACGTTGAATATCCTACACTGTGATTAGCACAAAGGGCCTTGTTTGCCAGGGTGCCACTTCCCTCCTGGCCCAAAGAGACTTTCCAGGGGAAAAGGAAAAGTGGTAGGGGCTGTTTTCAGCCCCATTTGGGATTCCTGATTTCTGGTAGTGGCCTTGCTGTTCTAGAGCATCTGTTATAGATTTAGGTCTGGCTGGGAGTGACCAATCACTGACGGCACATGACTGCCTGTGTGAAATGAGCTGGCACTTAGATACCATGGCAGATAGGCAGAGACTTCAGTTCCACATGGGCAGGAACAGACGTAACAAAGAAAGCAAGGCCCTGGGCAGCTTTGCTGTCAGTCTCAGCAGAGAAAGGGAGACAAGCAGCTTGGGCAGGCATGTGGTGCTGCATGCTCTGTGCACTACTGACCAGACGTGATGAGAAATATTTCCACTGGGGCACTGCGTGCACTGGGTTGCATGACATGCTACAGCTGATCATAATGATGTAACAATTGAGATAGCAGCTTCAGCCTATAGCATTACTGCTGCTGGGCCTAATTCCATGTAATTACACGAGTGCTGCAGGAAAGCAATTCCAGGGACTGCCTTGCCAGCTCAGAAATCCATAGTGTGCTAGAGTCCAGTTGCAAAAGTAAGTACATGATCAGTCTGGAATGACACAGGGATAATGGTTCATTTCAGAATATGGTTCACTTTCAAGGGAGCTACATGATGGCTACATAGGGAGAGACACATCACTACACAGGAGATTGAAACATCTACCTATAATTCTATATGTACAGGACCTAGCACAATGGAGTCCTAGCCCATGACTGTGGCTCAGAGATGTGACCGTTTTGCATGAGAGAACAGTGGATGGTAACTTAAAGGCTCTCCATAAACCAAGTTCAGCCTTGTAGTTAAACTTCTGATTGTACGATTTTGTAGTAAATATGACATAAATCAAAGAATAACTTCATGGTTATTGTAGTGTAGTTACCTTTTAATGTACCAGGATTCTATAAAATACACGTGTTAAGTATGAGACTAAAGGGATAATATTAAGTAAGTAATTAGCGGTAATCAGTGTGTATCCAGAACCATTCTGTAACTACAGTGTAATTACACTGCAATTAATACACTTCTTAATGTGAGTATAGCCTATTGTTATTTCACTTCTTTTTTTTTAATTTCACAGTAGAGATGGGCTTAACTCGATTTGTGTGTATGGGAAACCAATAGGACCAGATCCTGCACTCCTACACTGAGTTGCACCTTAGTGAAAAGTGTCATGATTTAACCCTTAACTGAACACTTCAGAAGGTTTGGGTTGTGTCCTGTTCTGCAAAGGGGCACAGGGTCAGGAAGTTCCAATTTTCTCTTGAACTGGTTCACCGGTCCCAATTACAGACATGATACTGGATTCATCAATATTGAGGCCCCTTCCCTCTGAGCGGTGCCAGCATGCTCACCGTCAGAGTCACTTTCTCTCCCACCTCGCTTTCTCTCACTGAACATGCTGATCACCACCAGAAACTTGCTTTCCAGGGTAACTGACATTCCTGATTCAGCCAGAGAGAGATTTCTCCAGCTATCCTGTAGACACTTGCCACCACCAAATAGGCCCAGAACTGTTTTCAAGCTTGATTTTTGAATACAAAGGTAGGAGATCTCCACAAATAGCATTTTCCCTGCCTCTGGCCACTGAAGCTGAGCAGGAAATACTTGCTGGCAGAATCTCAGACTTGCATCGTCGAGTATCTGAACTCATAGGTGCTGGAACCATTTTTATAGTGGGGGTCCTGAAGGCCATTAAACAAAACTATAAAACCTGTAAATGATGGAAACCGCTTCAAACTCGGGGGTGTTGCTGCACCCTCAGCACCCCTACTTCCAGCACCTGTGTCTGAACTGTCCCAGTGGCTGGTGATGAGGCTCTGCCAATGAGAGCTCAGGCAAAAGTGTTGCTAATTCAAGTAACGTCCAGCTGTGGGTGTTTTACGGGCTGTGCAGAGTTGAATAATCCCAGTGCTTCTGAACATGTGGAGCAAAACTCAGCCCTACCACACATTGATTTGAGGGACTGTGGACATTAGAAAGGGAAACATCCTATTAAATCACCTGGCCATCCCCTGCCAATGCTGGGCTGTTCCCCACAGTCCAATCCTCAGTGCCATGGCCAGTCTAGTTCTACATGACCCATGCAAAGGGGCTTCCACCTCTTTCCCATTGATCCTCATGTGCTGATACATCAGCTGGGGAAGTTCTGTCCCTTGTGACATGAACCTGCCCAGAATAATGATTCATTGCAAGCCAGTCAGCATTTCTGGAGTTAAATGTCCTCTCAGGAAGTACCACATGATGCAGCATCTCCAAGAAACAGCCTGGCCCAGAGCAGAAAGAAGCTGTGCTAAGAAAGCAACAAAATGCCCATCCCCACCAATGGGCCAGCTGGACATTTGGAAAAACTAAAACATTTTGGAGTTGATAACTCACATCCAGCCCTGTGGGCATTACAGCTCCCACTAACTCGAATGGGAGAGCAGCCTCATGCAGGGGGTCTCCTAAGCATGACACAAACTAAACCCCTTTATTTGTAATAAAATGCATATGTCCCACCTGAGGGTGCTCTGGATCTGTCTCCCTCCAGTGGCTGCTCCACCTCAGAATTCGGCGTTAGCTACTGCTTCCTTCCAGCTAAGGAACATTGTCTTCTAGCTCAGGCAAGAACGGGACATGTTTTTAGCTGCCTCTGTCCTGCTGGTGACCCAACGGTGGTCAGCCAAAGTTTTCAGCATTGGCTCAACTCTGTCCCCATCATAATCAAGGTGAGTTTCACTGACTTCCCTTGGCAGCCGTTAGGCCAATGCTGAGAGCTTTTAAAAAGCTCACCCTTAGGACGAATGCAATTCCCCACCTATACTTAAAAAAAAAAAGACAGAAAAGTCATTTATATCCCAAAGGTAAACTCTGCATCGTCTAGGGCCCTCCTGGCACTAGAAAGAAACTGAAAAAGGGATTAAAAACTAACGAACTTCACAGCATGAAACTCATGTGAAAAGTGATCATGCGGCAGAGCTGCGATACTTTTTGTTCAACTGCTATTGGGGTTAAATGGAACTGAATAAAACAGCAACAAAATGTTAGCTGTTGAGAACTGCAAAGTGGTTATTATTCACCCCTAACACTTATTAAGTTTGTGTGTCACTGGAATCTTAGGACTACACCTCTATATATCCTTGAAATCTCAGGACAGCTAAACCAATGGGTTCCCAATTATCCTGTCACCCTCCGGATAGGTTGGTCTTGAATAGTAGTTTTAATTGCCTGGAAGAACCAAAAAAAAAAAAGTTTCTGGATGATTCTGTATTTTAAATGGCCTTAAACTAAAGAATTACAATTAAGTTTCTCTTAAGAAAGACAGAGGAAGAAAGAGAATATTCTGGAAAGAGAACAACGCCTCCACCACATCCCTCCTGTTCTTTTCATATTTGCCATTTCTGCTGGAGCTGTGCAGAAAGTTTTGCACACAAAGTAGAAATTGATGAATTTGTGGCTTTTCGAGCTTTATATATACATTGCGCAGAGGTTCTGACAGCGTTTTCATCACTGAAAAAAGCTACAAAATGTGACACTGCTCTGGAGACATTCTCGTATGAAATGTGCCCATAAAATACAATAAGTGAACAGTAAAGCTAAATCAGATTTGACAAGCTGCACATGGTAGGCATTTTGTGCAGAATGTTTGTAGATTTCCACCCCTCTCCCCATTTTCTCTGGAAGAATCTACATGGAAAAATGAAAACAGGAAGGTTTATGCACGACTACGCCGCTGTGACAGTTCTTGGGGCACCCAGCTCTGTCAATCACCTTGTTACTCTTGCCTCTAGCTAGAGGGGGCCTTCCCTGTGGCGGCTGGGTGTTTATGTTCATAACACCACCAGCCCGTGAGCCACTCAAGCACTGCCCTCTGGGCTATGCTAGCCCTGTCTTTGCCTTGCAGGTTAACAATAGGTGCACCTCGTCCCCAAGTCCCTCCCACACATTCCCCTGTGATATCCAGCCCCTGATACTGGCTACTCCCAGAAATCTCAGGTCCTCTGTCCCAAAGGAACAGTGTACCCCGGTTTTACCTTAAACCTCCTTTTGTGTATACCACACTTATAATAAAACAAAAGAAGGCTTATTTAAGAAAGAATAAAGAGTTCACTAGAAATGAGAGGTAAGAAAAAAATGGCTACAATATAAAACGAAATTATAAAATGTGAACCTGAGTCTACACTTAGTAACAGAGTTACCTTTCCTAGAAGATAGAGTAGGTTCCCCCCCACACTCCAACCCCACAAGTTCAGTCTGTTGCAGAGCTGGCTAGCTTCACAGGGGCCAGGATCCAATTTTTCATAAGAATACCTCACACCCAAAATGTCTCCTCAGTGCATGGATCCAGAGACCCTTTCCTCCTTCTCTGATATTGTTTCTAGTCATAGACGGGTGAACCCCAGTCTAGCTGTAAAATGATCCTTTTCTACCTTCAAGTGGCTTTGCTTGTTTGCAGGTGTTTCTAATGCCTTTCCATTGAAAGTCCTGGGATGGAGCAAGGCTAGACAATTGAGCCTTGCATTACATCACCAGCTAACAAGGGAGGGGTGACAAAAAGGGTTTGAATGGCCTGTCACTGAGACACATTATTCCCTGGTGAGTAACTTCTACTTCAAGACCATAAAGCAGTGGTGGGCAACCTGTGGCCCGCAGGCTGCACGCGGCCCATCAGGGTAATCTGCTGGTGGTCCACGAGACAGTTTGTTTACATTGACTGTCCGCAGCCACGGCCGCCCGCAGCTCCCAGTGGCCAGGAATGGTGAATCACAGCCACTGAGAGCTGCGGGCGGCCATGCCTGCGGATGGTCAATGTAAACAAACTGTCTTGTGGCCCCCCAGCAGATTATCCTGGTGGGCCACATGCAGCCCACGGGCCGCAGATTGCCCACCACTGCCATAAAGCATGCTTTCAAAACAGTGACATTATTCCTTAAATATTACCCATACATACATCTCACACTCATTATGAGTCTTGATTAAGTCACTAGCTTTCTGCAGATACCTTACATGTAACTCTTTATGGATAAATATCCTAACGATGTTTGATGTAGTGAGTTTGTCAGGTGTGAGACAAGTTGTTTGCAAAAGGGTCTCCATGTTACAACATGGTAGGCATTTTGTGCATGTAGCGGGGTGAACGCCCGCTCCAGCCCTGAAGGGGTTGGAAAAGCCCTGCAGAGGGCTGGGGCTGTGTAAAGGGGCAAAACCCCGGCTGGTTGGGGAAGTGGCTGCAGCTGGGGCCACGCCCCAGCTGAGCAACTCAGCCTTATAAGAAGGCTAGGGCAGCCAGAGCTGAGGAGTCTCCCTCTGACAGGAGAGAGAGATAGGCCTGGCTGCAGGGAGCTCACCCAGAGACCTAGAGTGAGGCAGGGCTGGGGAAAGGCCTTGGTGGCTGGGAAGCCCTAGGCCAGCAACTCCCCAGGCTGCAGGGCCTGGTCCTAGGCCCAGATAGGTATTGGGGTTGCAGAGGGGCAACCTGAGGATGGGTAGAGGCAGCCAGTCCAAACCCCTTGTTGCTGGGTGATGATTGGCTGATTGACTGCAGTCTGCCCCAGGGCGTGTGGGCTAGATGGTGACTGGCAGTAGCCATGACTGAGGCAACATTGGGATAAGGGGTGGGTGTTCCCCTGGGTGGGGAGACCCAGAGAGAGAGGGGGTACTGACAGGGGGGCAGCACCCAAGCCAAGGGCACTGGGGTCCGGGAGGGACATGGGGGGCCAATGATAGGCGGGACACCTGGTCTGCAGAGGGTGTTCTGGATGCTGGGTGAGCTAATTTCTGAGACAACCAGCAGGAGGCACTGCAGGGGTGAGTCTGACCTCTTACAGTGCAGAATTTCTCTAGATTTTCCCCCCTCCCCCTCCAATTTACCCTGAAGAATCTACATGGAGAAATGATAACTGGAAGGTTATGCAGCTCCCATCTCACTAGTCATATCTTAGGTCAGTGGCTCTGAGCCGGGGAGCACACAGGGATCTTTCAGGGGGTACATCAACTCATCTAGATATTTGCCTAATTTTACAACAGGCAACAGAAAAAGCACTAGTGAAGTCAGTACAAACTAAAATTTCACACAAACTGACTTGTTTATACTGCTCTATGTACTATATACTGAAATGTAAGTAAAATATTTATATTCCAATGGATTTATTTTATAATTATATGGTAAAAATGAGAAAATAAGCAATTTTTCAGTAACAGTATGCTGTGACACTTTTGTATTTTTATGTCTGATTTTTTGTAAGCAAGTAGTTCCTAAGTGAGGTGAAACTTGGGGTACACAAGACAAATCAGACTCCTGAAAGGGGGACAGTTTCTTGACACCTTAAATGACTGCTTCTTGGAGCAGCTAGTCCTGGAACCCACAAGAGGGGAGGCAATTCTTGGTTTAGTCCTAAGTGGAGCACAGGATCTGGTCCAAGAGGTGAATATAGTGAACTGCTTGGTAATAGTGACCATAATAATAAGCAAAAATATTTTAAGTATATTAGAAGCAGGAAGCCTGCTAAACAACCCGTGAGGCCACTGAATGATCAAGATGATAAAGGAGCACTCTAATTTTTAACTCATAAATTGCTTCCCATTAGTTTTCCACTGTTGTTTTGTCTTTCTTGCACTTTTCATGGTTTAGGTGTTGTGCTAACATGGTCTCTTTCAAAGGGAAATGAATGAATTCTGGACTCCATGCACTGTTTCAGGAAAGTAAAGGAGAAAGTGAATTTAGAATCTTTGCATGCAACAAACACTTTAAAATAACTGTTTGGATTTCATGTGTACAGTTTACACACAAACAAAGGCAAGCTGTAGATCTCCTGTAAACCAACTACAGATGTTCAAAAAAGGGATTTAGATATTTTAAAAAATACAAAAAACGAGAATCTTTCAAAACATCTCTGAGGAGGTTTTGGCCACCACCTTGTAAATGTGTATGTGGTTAAAATATCCTTTCTCCTCATTGGAGTGTCAGGTCTGACAAGACTATACAAAGCAAACTTTTATTCTTTACAGTATTTTTTTCACTTTCCAAGCCACTTTAGAATTGCAATCATGTTGAAGAGGCAATATGTCTTATTGGACCAATTTCTGTGGGTGAGAGAGACAAGCTTTCGAGCTATTACCTCACCCACCTTATCTTTCTAATATCCTGGGATCAACATAGCTACAACAGCACTGTATACAGGGTTGAAAACATTTGGCATAGGGTCTTGTATCTTACAAAAATGGGTATTTCTTCACATGGAATGCAAGATGGAATTTCCGTGAATTCCGTTGGGGCAGATGTTTGTTTGACAGTTCCCCCCCCCCACTCTAGAATTGGAAATTTGAAAATTTCAGGCCTGATTCAGAATCATTTTGAGTCTTGCCGTTCTCCTTAATGAGAATAAGAGGGGGCATATTGTATGGCTACATTCCAAATGGGTGGCTTGCATTGACAGGATGGTCTGCTGACTCCAATGGTGCTTAATGATGTTACGTCCATATTGATATTGACTATTGTTTGCTGGTCTATGTAAATTGCTTTTAGAAGGCAATTAATGGGGTGGTAAAACAGCAGACCATCAGCCAAATACAAGACACACAGTGCTACAGTATGGTCTGTGTCTTTAACCCAGACGTGAACCGTACAAAAGCAAAAACTCCCAATATACAATGCTCCTTCTGGCTCTGAGCAGCCTGACGACTCAGACCAACATGGTGCATTGTGCACTGTCCATGTAGTTTGTGAGGAAACACTGCTTTAGAAAGAAGACAGTTGCAACCCACTTTGTTTTAGGTGAATTAGGTGTCATCAGAAGGCTCCTAATAAATTCCTAGTGCAACCTTAGTTGTGCAAAGCCAGATGACTAATATAATTTGCATAAATGCTATGCACGCCAAGAAGGTCTGTAACTTTTTGTTTTGCTTTGTACCATAGGAGTACATTTTGCAACACAAATGACAACAATAAGCCGTAAAAACCATTCAAGCAATAGCAAGTTTTATGTCACAATATCCTGAGGCATGTGTTGGAAATGTAGCCTCCAATTCTGCTTGATTTATTCCAGTCACGTGTGTGCCAACACTGTTCCCGAGACAGCAACATTCTTTACCCCAGAAAAGGTATTTTTCAACCATTAGAGTAGAAAATGCCTGAAGAAAAAAATATTGCATGACAAATAGTAACAAGGCTGCTAATGAACGAAACTTTGTGGTTGCCCCTGTGCTATGAAAGTTGGTAAAAAGTTATTCTTTCCAAACTGCCGGTTTTAAATATGATTCTGTCTGTGTAGGGTTTTTTAAACACTATCTTTGTGTCTATCTTTAGCTGAAAGATATAAATAGACTTATACCTTACTCTTCCTGTGCATGTGAAATATATATATTATTTGTTATATTTAAAATATGTATACAACATAGATCTATCTATCCATCAACTTATTAGCCTCTCTGGAGCGTATTCTGTAAAAGGTTTAAAAGTAATTGCTCAAATACGTGTTTTCTTTTGTTAAGGGATAAGCTAAGTCAAATGGCATGATATACATTTTTAATGCCTCCATGACCTGATTTCCCCCCCCCCCCTTTTGCTAGGAATTTAACAATATGAAATGTCTTACTGTTGGCTCTGATCAGGGATTGATTTAGTAAGCCGCAATTATTATTCACTTGTGAGATCTACAGCTAGGAAGATGCGTGAGGTGTGATGGCATTTTCTGATACCTAGGTTTATTATTGCACTGGGCAGCACAATATGGGGAGGAGGTGACCAGCCCTCTGTGGAGAAAGAAGTTGTTCGGGACTATTTAGAAAAGCTGGATGAGTACAAATCCATGGGGCCAAATGCGCTGCATCCGAGGGTGCTAAAGGAGTTGGCGGATGTGAATGCAGAGCCATTGGTCATTATCTTTGAAAACTCATGGCAATCTGCGGAGGTCCTGGATGACTGGAAAAAGGCTAATGTAGTGCCCATCTTTAAAAAAGGGAAGGAGGAGGATCCAGGGAACTACAGGCCAGTCAGCCTCTCCTCAGTCCCTGGAAAAATCATGGAGCAGGTCCTTAAGGAATCAATTCTGAAGCACTTTGAGAAGAGGAAAGTGATCAGGAACAGTCAGCATGGATTCACCAAGGGCAAGCCATGCCTGACTAACCTAATTGCCGTCTATGAGGAGATAACTGGCTCTGTGGATGAGGGGAAAGCAGTAGATGTGTTATTCCTTGACTTTAGCAAAGCTTTGGATACAGTCTCCCACAGTATTCTTGCCAGCAAGTTGAAATATGGGCTACAAGGTGGATAGAAAGCTGGCTAGATCGTCGGGTTCAATGGGTAGTGATCAGTGGCTGCCAGTATCAAGCAGAGTACCCCAAGGGTCGGTACTGGGGCCGGTTTTGTTCAATATCTTCATTAATGATCTGGAAGATGGCGTGGACTGCACCCTCAGCAAGTTTGCAGATAACACTAAACTGGGAGGAGTGGTAGATACGCTGGAGGGTAGGGATAGGATACAGAGGGACCTAGACAAATTAGAGGATTGGGCCAAAAGAAATCTGATGAAGTTCAACAAGGACAAGTGCAGAGTCCTGCACTTAGGATGGAAGAATCCCATGCACTGCTACAGACTAGGGACCGAACGGCTAGGCAGCAATTCTGCAGAAAAGGACCTAGGGGTTACAGTGGACGAGAAGCTGGATATGAGTCAACAGTGTGCTCTTGTTGCCAAGAAGGCTAATGGCATTTTGGGCTGTATAAGTAGGGGCATTGCCAGCAGATCAAGGGACGTGATCATTCCCCTCTATTCGACATTGGTGAGGCCTCATCTGGAGTACAGTGTCCAGTTTTGGGCCCCACACTACAAGAAGGATGTGGAAAAACTGGAAAGAGTCCAGCGGAGGGCAACAAAAATGATTAGGGGGCTGGAACACATGAGTTATGAGGAGAGGCTGAGGGAACTGGGATTGTTTTGTCTGCAGAAGAGAAGAATGAGGGGGGATTTGGTAGCTGCTTTCAACTACCTGAAAGGGAGTTCCAAAGAGGATGGATCTAGACTGTTCTCAGTGGTACCAGATGACAGAACAAGGAGTAATGGTCTCAAGTTGCAGTGGGGGAGGTTTAGATTGGATATTAAGAAAAACTTTTTCACTAGGAGGGTGGTGAAGCACTGGAATGGGTTACCTAGGGAGGTGGTGGAATCTCCTTCCTTAGAGGTTTTTAAGGTCAGGCTTGACAAAGCCCTGGCTGGGATGAGTTAGTTGGGGATTGGTCCTGCTTTGAGCAGGGGGTTGGACTAGATGCCCTCCTGAGGTTCCTTCCAGCCCTAATATTCTATGATTCTATTTATTACTGCCGTGAATAAAGTAAGAATGAGTTTGAGGGACGCTGCCAAGTAGTTTAGGCTGAAAAAATCAACCCATTTTAAAATTGTTTTAATCTGGTGGCAAGCCTCTGGATTCTAAAAATCTCTTTAGTTTCTTTTTGATTCATCACTTCATTACAGTGGTAAGGTACATTGTTTTTGTAGGGCCTATTCAAACTCTTTGTGCTAGTTCCCCAACTTTACATGCTATTGCACAATAGAAATATCAGAAGCTGTGAGATGAATCATAACAGCATACTTAGTAGCATTGATATTTATTTTTTTATCAGCAAGAGTTGGATCCCAGCTGTGATAGAAGCTAGACACACACATTTAAAAAAAAAGTAAAGGTTGAGTTTATAATCTAGAGCCGTATTTCTGCAAAGATTTACACACCTGGACTACTCACCATGAGTAAAGCTCATCATGCATATAATGTATCTAGTAATGGGCTAAGACCCCCAATCCTGCAAACAGGCAGATGGAATACTGGGATGATTATGATCAGGGTCACAGCTGTTAAGTGTGGTGTAGGCATCCTGGCAGAGGTGAGTTTTAAGGAGGAATTAAATAGATTTGCAGTAGCAATTAACAGCTTTCTCTTCTCAGAGCTATGCATGTTCCTGTACCATGTTCAATGGTAGTGACATGCAAATAAGTAAATCATGGAGCCAGAGGTGCCAACTTTCTGATATGCCAGGGGGGTGCTCAACCCTTGCCCTGCCCCCACTCCACCCCTTCCTCCAAGGAGCCACCCCCCCGCCTCTTTCTGCCCCCTCCCCCCCAGCGCCTCCTGCACGCTGCTGAACAGCTGATCCTTGGCGGGCAGGAGGTGCTGGGGAAGGAGGGGAGATGATTGGTGGGTCCATTGGTGGGAGGGAGGTACTGGGGGGGGAAAGGGGGGGGCTGATCGGCGGGGCCCACCGGGGGGGGCTAAACAGCCCCTTTTTTTTTTTTTTTTCCATGGGTGCTCCTGCCCCAGAGCACCCATGGAGTCGGCGCCTATGCATGGAGCCAGGTGCAGTTTCAGCTCCAGCAAATATGCTGGAGTGGGAGGGTTGTGTTGGAATCAATGTCTGTTTGCCAAATAGAGAAAAAGACAATGTTGACACAAGAGAGGAAATTATTTTTAAACTTCTAAGAATATTACACAAAACTGAATTAATGTTTAAAAAATCATCTAAAAAGGAGCTGCCAACGCCCTTTTTAATGGGATCTGTCCATACTATCTAAAAGAAAGTGGAAAAGATTGTCCTATTTTTCTTTGATATTCAGCCCTGCTCACTGCAAGCATTGTCACATCAAGAGTCAGACCCCAAAAGATCATGAGATTGGCTCCAAAGTCATGAGAGTAAAAAATACTAAAAAATAGTAAGTCACGTTTTTTGCTGGCCTTCAGATTGTGTCACCTGTAGAGGGGGAGCCCCCAGCTTCTGGTTTGTGTGCACTCGTCTCAGGCTCCAAATGGAACTGTACATTGCTCTCTCTCTCATTCCCCATCTGAATCCTCCACAAATGAACATGGGCTTCTTCTTTGTTCCTGCCACACCTAGCTCCTCCCTCCTTCCCTCGTCTTCTTCTCTGAGCACCTCTTCCGTCCTGTCTCTCCTCTGCCCATCCAGGTCTCCCCCATCTACCTTCCTCGCTGACTTTGAAACTCCAGGGTCTTCGTCTCACTACCTTCCAGTTCATTTCAGCTCAGCTCTTCTGACATCTAGGCCACTTCCAGTTAAGCGTGAAAATATGGCTCTAGGGGATTCACTTTAGTCACTCAGGGATAAAATTGTTAGCCAATCGTAAACTGACTCCACAGGCAAAGGCCCAGAAGAGGAAATGTGGTGACAGGAAGGGCTACCCCCATGCACCCCCGTGGGTAGAGTCTATGCTCTGGAAAGTCCAATACTGCCAAATCCATTAGACAGCTTCACTGCGAACACTTAGGGGTCTAGTTTTAGGCACCAGGTTTGAAAGTGTTGGTCCAGAATTCTAACTGCTCGGCATGTTCACCCCATTTCTTCCTCAGGAGTCTCTCTTCTCTCTAATAAGCTATCCAGATGTCATCCCCAACAAGTTATGGAGCCTTCAGGCCCAGCATTCCAGCTGACAGCTCCCCAAACACCATCTTTACCTGGCACCTAAGAGTTTTAGCCAGCCGAGGGGAGGGAAAGAACACTACCCCCAGTGCGCTCCCCTCTGGTGTACACTCATTCCTGCTCTAGCCACATGCCAAGAAAAGAAACGAAGCAAGAGTCAGAAGATTCCCTCAGATCTGAATCTGAGTAGAAACCCTCAGACATGGAAAGGCATATTGATTAAAAATGAATGTCAGAACTGGGGTCCCTTTTAAACTGAGTTACACAGGACGCAGGTAAGGCTAAGTTGTAAGGCCCCCTTTAAACAAATTTATTACCTGGAGTGCAGAGAAAGGGAGGTCAACAGTGCTGAAGAAAGGAGGCTATTGGTGACAGGGATGGCAGAACCTGGAGGCTGCCAGGATGAGAACAGAGCTGAGCAAATAATTGGTTGGCTTTGGGGGGACGGGTGGGGTATTTTTGTTTTGTTGTTTGTCTTGTTTTGGTTCAGTCGTCAAACTGAAAAATTGGGTGGGGAGCAAAATTCCTTTCAGGTGGAACCAAAAGGAGATTTTTAGGTTTCCCCCTCCCCACCAACATGGAAAAACTAGGAGAGAAAAATTCATTTGGAATGTAATGAAACTTTTTGTTCGACACAAAATGAAACATTTCATTTCATTTTTGGGGTACTTTTTTAATCGACTCTTGCTAAATTTCTAAATGAAATGTTGTTTCAAAACAAAACTGTTTCATTTAGAAAATGTCAAAATGAAACATTTAATCTTTTTTTTTAAAAATTCCCATTTTTTTTATTGAAATTATATTTGTCATTTTAAATTATTTTTTTTTTTTTTTTTGTAAAACTCTAAATTTTTTTTTTTTTTTTTTTTGGCAAATAAACTATTCTGAAAAATTTCACCCAGCTCTCGATGAAACTTGTTTTGCTACATTTAGAATTCACTTACTTGTTCTAAAGTAAGGACAAAAGATTGTGTATTTTTATGCTCATGTTGTGTTTTTTGCCAGAGCAAAACTTGTGCTTTGGGCTGCATGGTGGGGTTGGGTTTTTGTTTGTTTGTTCTTTGGGTTTTTTATATCTATTCCTCTCATCCTGGATGCATGGCAAGAATTATCTCCAAACTTTACTCTTGATTGTTTGCATTGGCACGGGCTTCCACTGAGAGCTAAACAAATGCTTTTAAAATGATATTTCCTTTGAAAAAATAATGGTCTAAATTCCAGGAAAGCCTTTCACAAGACTCAAAGTTGTGTGAAACCCAAGGGCTTAGCCACATGACTTCCATTAGCAGCAATGGGAGCTGAGCGATCCTGGCACATTGCATTTGAAAATGTAAGTCCCTTTAAGGTCATGTAGTTCATTCCTTTACAGAAAGCAAATTGATCTAATGCTAATAAAGCAGCAGCCTGTTGCTGCTATCAAAATGCCTGACATCCTGATGAGGGCATCCATAAAATTGCAGTTGGACAGCCCTTGCAATATGCACTGCCTCCTGCAATATAAAGCAGATTGAAAAATAGATTGTGCCAGATCCTCAATCTTCACCCTCTCCTCTTTGCCTTGCTTTTGCAAAAGAGATAGACAATTATTCCAAGAGAGCAGCTAGGGTTTTAACAGCTTTTTAAGGCCAGAAGGAACCATTGTGATCATCTAGTCTTATCTCCTGCATAACATAAGCCTGAGAATGTCACCTAATAATTCCTGCATCAAGCCCATATCTGGTGGCTGAGCTACAGCATATATTTTTGGAAAGATATCCAGCCTTGATTTAAAACATCAAGCAATTGAGAATCCATATCCCTTTGTAATTTGGTCCAATGGTTATTTACCCTCATTATTTAAAATGTGTGTCTTATTTCTTGTCTGAATTTATCTAGCTTCAGCTTCCAGTGCCTGGATCTTGTTATGCATTTGTCTGCTAAATTAAATAGCTGTCTGCTACTAAGCTTCTTTAGTCTCCCATCATAAAGCAGGTTTTCCAGACCTCAGATTAGTCTTGTAGCTCTTTTCTGAACCGTTTCCAATTGTCAACATCCTTATTGACATGCAGACATCAGAACTGGGCACCGGATCCAGTAATGGTCTCATCAGTGTTGTAGGGAGGGTGTATAACCTCTGTATACTTCTACTAGATCTTCTCCTGCTTATACCTCCAACAATTGTGTTAGCCCTCTGAGCTAAAGCATTGTCCTGGGAGCTTATGTCCAGTTGGTTATCTACCATAACACCCAAGTCCTTTCCAGAGTCATTGCTTTCCAAGATACAGTACTCCATCCTCTGTGTGACCTGCATTCTTTATTCATCAAACTGTAGGGCTTGAAAGGGCCTCCGGAAGTCATCAAGTCTAGCCCCTTGCACTCAAACAGGACCAAGTAAACCTAGGCCATCCCTGACCGGGTGTTTGTCCAACCTATTCTTAAAAACCTCCAATGACAGGGATTCCACAAACTCCTTTTGAGGCCTATTCCAGAACTTAACTACCCTTATAGTTAGTTTTTTCCTAATATCTAACCTAAATCTCCCTTGCTGCAGATTAAGCCCATTGCTTCTTGTCCTACCTTCAGTGGACATACAGAACAATTCATCACTGCCCTCCTTATAACATATTTGAAGATTATCAGGTTCCCCCTCTGTCGTCTTTTCTCAAGACTAAACATTCCCAGTTTTCTTTAACCTTTCCTCAGAGGTCAGGTTTTCGAAACTTTTTTTATGATTTTTGTTGCCCCCTGCTGGAGTCTCTCCAATTTGTCCGCATCTTTGTTAAAGGGTGGCACCCAGAACAGGACACAGTATTCCAGCTGAGGCCTCAACAGGGCTCAGTGGAGTGGGACAAGTTACCCCCGCTCCATGTATCTCACATACAACTCTCCTGTTAATACACCCAAGAATGATATTAGCCTTTTCTGCAAATGCATCACACCGTTAAATCATTTTCAGCTTGTGATCCGCTGTAACCCCCAGATCCTTTTCGGCAGTACTCCCCTTGAGCCAGCGATGTTCCTTCCCCCTTTGGGAGGTGTGCATTTGGTTGAATTAAATACATGCTGAGCAGATACAGCCCAGTTTACCAAGTGATCCAGATTGCTTGCATAGGAAAATCCCTGGGTGAGAGAAAGGCAGCATATCCAGGTCTGTGCCACCCCCTCTTGCACGAGTGTAGTAGGCATGCTAGGGATGGGAAAGAATTATGGGAGTGTGTGCTGCGCTCCAGTGATCCTAGATCAGGGGATTGGGGTAAGAGGAAGGGGGTAGAAAGCCTCTTATATCACTCCTCACCCTGGTGCACCGAGAGGAGTCAGCTGCAGCTGAGGTTCTAGCCCTTTGTATTTAATACAGAGTGTAGGTAGTATAAGGAAAGGGTCGCAGATCAGATCAGACCTTCATTTGATCTTCTGGTGCCTCACATCAAAGCTAGCAGTTCCAGAAAAAAGGCACACAGACAAGGGCTAAAACAAACACTTGGCAGTACTACACAGCTACTTATGAATCTGCTAGAGGTGCAGTACTGGTGGAGTGATGCTGAGGTTGTGAGTTAAAGCCTCACCTAAGAGCAATATTCTTCTGAGGTTGGTCAGTAAATGCTGCTATTCCCATTTCACAGATGGAGAAACTGAAGTAGAGAGAGGTGAAGTGACTTGACCAAAGTCACTGGGAGAGTTATGGCTCATAGAGCCACAGTGCTGTGTGTATGTAATGGGCAGGGAGCAGAGCTTGCTGGGAAACTGAAGAAATATGCCTGGAAACATTCAGTGAAATGTTCCTGATTTGTCAGAACATGTTCCTGTTGCGTACCTTCCACCCAGCTCTAATAGACAATAGCAAAATCCCCACCAAACTGATCAGCAAGGACTCCTTTCAGAATAAGGTCCAAAATGTTTACAAAGCAGCCAGGGACAACTCATAGTTTGCTAATTCAAAGAGCCTACATTATTATAGCATCATATGAATTCAATGGAAATGGGGTTCATTTGATTCACTGACGGGAACGTGAATGCTGTCGGCCCTCTGTTCTTCAAATGGATTCAGCCTAAATTAGGTTTCATGTTAGTGGTGATAGCTCCTGATTTAACATGAGCCAAACAAAAAAGGTGAAATGGGCAAAGCTAAAGTTGTTTTGTTTTGTTCTCACAATCAAATCCCTTTATATGCTTGGTTCAGTGCATTGGGGAGTTGTAATGGCTAGAAATCTAAAACCTTTCCTGACCTGAAACTTCATCAAGTAATGCCTAGTTCTGGCCAGCGGACAACAATGCTGTTGTGTGACAACGTTCAAGGTCCTGAAGTTTTTGTTTTTCTTCTTCATTGTAATGGAAACAAAAACTTGTCGAGCATCACATAATGGAATTGGATCAAAACACCGTGTTTGGGGATTGAAAAGGTCACATGTTCAAATCCTTCCCCTCTCTCCCTCTGGAAGTGACTGGAGACTCCACCCTGGACCTCCGAAACCTTCCCATTGAAAACCTGGTTGAAAATGATACATCTCTGGAACACTTTGGCTTCCATGAAACAACTTATTTAATCAAAACAAATTTAGCTGGAGTGTTCCAACCAACGCTAGTAACAATGATGGTACAAGCAAGAAATCCAACTGCCATGCAGTGACTGAGGGGTTATTAAACATTTATGAGCACATTGTGGTAACCTCAAATATGCAATTTCTTTCATAGGCTGAGGCCTGTGGATAGGTGGGGAAAGTAATGCCCACAAATAAGGGCCAGGCTCGAGAGGGAGAGACTTTGGGAAATCGTGTTTGAAGAAGATAGGCACCAAAGTTTAGGTTGAACGTTAGGAAAAACTTCCTAACTGTCAGGGTGGTTAAGCACTGGAATAAATTGCCTGGGGAGGTTGTGGAATCTCCATCATTGGAGATTGTTAAGAGCAGGTTAGACAAACACCTGTCAGAGATGATCTGATAATACTTAGTCCTGCCATGAGTCCAGGGCACTGGACTAGATGACTTCTCGAGGTCTCTTCCAGTCCTATGATTCTATGCAAATGACACGGGTTTTCCTATCTTATTCTAAGTTTCCTAGATTTGGCTTCCCAATGGAACATACTCAGTAGGAATGAATCAATTAAAGCCTGGAAAGACTAAATAATCAAGTTACAGAACAGTGAAAGAGTTGAAGTAGCAAAGCACCAGATATTTAATGAGACAATACACTTTTCGTTTTAATTCTTTGTCCTAAAGGTGAAACTTCAGACCAAGAACAGAAAACAGAATGACATGTATCTCTTATTTGGTCCTTTATTTATGAGAACAGGAAATAAAATCAACTAAACCCCTTCCCATTCCAGTTTTCATTTTATAATCTCCTGCTCCTCTCAGATGTCAGACTAACCTAGCTAAACAAGCAGTTTTAGTCTCAGGACACGCCCTAGAGAGATAAGAAAGCTGATTGGCGCTAGATTTTTGTGTGTGTTAAAGTAAAGCTTGTAGCAACAACCCAGGAGCTCATCTGCCAAACTCATTCTGACCTTGGGTAACTCCACTGGACACCAGGGATGAATTTGGCCTCCTTTTTTTTTTTTTTTTTTTTTTATAAAAAAAAAAAAAATTCAACCCAAAGCATAGATTAAACCAGGTTGCATACCTCCAAAGATGGTAGCACATGCTCACTCATGCCAACGTTATGGCCATTTCACTATATGTACTAACAACAGCGACCATCATTGTTGGGTACCATCTTTACTCTCCCCTGGGAGAGTTAAATAAAGGCTTTTCTTCACCTGAAATACCAGTCCCTTTATCAACTGCTGTCTCCCTGAACCTTGTTATATTTTACAGTATACACACAGAGAAGTTAGATTTAAAATAATTCTTGCTGGAAGATTCCTCTCTCATGTGAGCTGGGTTCTGGGGGCAAGGGGACTTGCTCTTTTGGGAGGGTCTGAGGCCCTCTTGCTGCATCCCATGTGACCCCAGAGCTGGGGAAGTACCGTCTCTTTGGGTGGGGAGCTGAGAACAGGCATACTCCATGCACATCACAGGCCCTAAGGCACCCGGGAAGGGGATGTGAACACCCACTGAGATGGATGAAGCAGCTCACACTTCTCAGACCTATTGTTTCAGGTTGTGTTCATATCCATTCATCTGAGAGCACCACATTGGGATGAATGGGCCACCTCACAGCGTTCAGAGACTTTTGTGCTGCACAGATAGATATGTCCAGAAGCCCTTTCCCTTCATGGTCTCTGTATCCTTCCTGTTTAAAGGACAATGTTTCTGAGGGCTTGTCTACACTTAAAACATTAAGAACGGCCATCCTGGGTCAGACCAAAGGTCCATCTAGCCCAGTATCCTGTCTTCCGACAGTGGCCAGTGCCAGGTGTCCCAGAGGGAATTAACAGAACAGGTAATCATCAAATAAGCCATCCCCTGTCGCCCATTCTCAGCTTCTGGCAAACAGGGGCTAAAGACACCATCCCTGCCCATCCTGGCTAATAGCCATTGATGGACCTATCCTACACGAACTTATCTAGTTCTTTTTTGAACCCTGTTATAGTCTTGGCCTTCACAACATCTTCTGGCAAAGAGTTCCACTGGTTGACTGAGTGTTGTGTGACGAAATACTTCCTTTTGTCTGTTTTAAACCTGCTGCCTGTTAATTTCATTTTGGTGACTCCTAGTTCTTGTGTTATGAGAAGGAGTAAATAAGACTTCCTTGTTTACTTTCTCCACACCAGTCATGATTTTATAGACCTCAATCATATCTCCCTTTAGTCATCTCTTTTCCAAGCTGAAAAGTCCCAGTCTTATTAATCTCTCCTCATACGGCAGCTGTTCCATATCCCTAATAATTTGTTGCCCTTTTCTGAACCTTTTTCATTTCCAATATATCTTTTTTGAGATGGGGCGACCACATCTGCACGCAGTATTCAAGTCCAAATATAATGAGGGAAAAAAGTGAGCAGAAGAACTTGTGACTTCAAGGGAGCAGCTGGGCAGAGGAGCTAGACCAGACTGCTTCTGAGAAATCTAGACCCTCCTGGAATACAAGGAAGGGAGCTGGAGATGGAAAGCCGGAGTTCCAGGGCTTTTTGGCTTGTTTGTGTTATATTTATGGAGTCTGCCTATTTCTGATTTGCTTTAAGCCACTGCTGCCCAAGTCAAGGGCTGACCCACGCCCCTCGAACAAGAACTTTACCCACGGTGGTGTTCCTCATCCACTGACAGCGACCCAAACTGTGACTGGTATTTACAAACATGTTCATTTCTTTGCTTGTGTAGAAGTGCAGCCTGGAAGGCTTACAATGCACATGTACTAAGAAAGCAAAAAGCTGAGAGGGTTTCTATGCAGCCCCTTTATGCTTCCCTGGTTAGTTCGATGGAATGTGCTGACACCCTTGCCCCAATGATCATCCCACCACTGATGTTGTCCACCTGTGTAATAAAGAGTTAATAAGTCATGTTGCATGCTACAAGTTGCTTCTGTTATAGTATCACATGTTTTTATTTTGTGGGGAGGTTTGCTGCAAATATAAGAATAGCCAGCAGTCAGTCTAATAAAAATTATTATGATATTGGGTGGAGAGGAACCAGAGACAGAGGACTTTGTGGGGGGGGGTTGAAGCTGGAGTGAAACAGGAGAGGAAGAGAGATTGCGCCTGCAGAGGTGACAGGAAATGTGGACAGGTGGGAAGCAAGCTTTGAGAAAATCTGTATTTTACTAGCTCATCACTGGCAGGCAAGTGGCTACTTCCTGGTCTTGGAGCAGATTAATATGTGGTTTCCAAAGACGCGGAGCACTAAGTTTTGGAACTGACAGAGCAGGTACCTTGACAGCTGAGGGAAAAGAACCAGGTGCACTGCCAGGCTTGCGGATTCTGGGCGATTCCCGGCTCACGAGGTTGCAGAAATTGTCAGGAGAGCAGGGAGAGCATTAGGACATGCGGATTGCTGACTACAGGCTGATTTGGGTGGAGAGAGGTGCCTAGGTTGGCATCATGTTTTGCCCACTCCGCAGCATCTAACCAATGACTTAAGAGGTTGTGATCTACTAGATACTGTGGTGGTTTACTTGGGCAGAAGTTATCTGGGCCTTGTTCCTGGTGTGCCCCTCATACAATGTATGGGAGCAGATTTGGACTGCATCAGATTTGTGTCATAGAATCATAGAATATCAGGGTTGGAAGAGACCTCAGGAGGTCATCTAGTCCAACCCCCTGCTCAAAGCAGGACTAATCCCCAACTAAATCATCCCAGCCAGAGCTTTGTCAAGCCGGGCCTTAAAAACCACTAAGGATGGAGATTCCACCACCTCCCTAGGTAACCCATTCCAGTGCTTCACCACCCTCCTAGTGAAATAGTGTTTCCTAATATCCAACCTAGACCTCCTACACTGCAACTTGAGACCTTTGCTCCTTGTTCTGTCATCTGCCACCACTGAGAACAGCTGAGCTCCATCCTCTTTGGAGTCCCCCTTCAGGTAGTTGAAGGCTGCTATGAAATCCCCAGGATCTGAAAACTGTCCAGGAGCTGTGACAGTTTTCTCTGATTTGGCTGAGCATCTGAATAAGTACTACAGTGACAATATGAAAGCTATTAATAAGTGTTGGAAGAACAGAAATTGGAGGGTTCATGGCTGGCCGGACAATGTGTACTGTATGGCACAGAAACATTACAAGCTCTCTGCTCACAGAGGGGGAACATCTATTGGACAACAGTCAGAGGATCTTTCTCTCAAGCATAAAACTCTTAGTATTTTGGAACAGAAACTCTTTGTGATTTCTCTGGCTGGCCCAGCCACAAACTCCACCCTCCCACCATTCTGAAACACGACCAGGAGCACCATTGCACTGTGACAGAGTTGCCCTTTATTCCAGGCACTGCATGTCAGTTGGGTTCTAGGAGGGGGAAAGTAACAGTCATAGAAATGTTTGTATACCAGGGAGCGCACACTGCAGGGACATGCGTTCCCGGCTTGCAGTGGGGAGTCTGTTTTGAGCAGTGGGGAGGGACCAGTTTGGAGGGGGAATGCATTGAAATTGTCAGGGACATAGCTGGGGAGATGTGCCGAAGCAGGGCTGGTGGGGTGCAGCTGATATTTATATGGGGGAGGGAGTCGGCTGGCGCAGTATGCTAATTGTGGGACACTCTCTATACACAGCTGCCTAAATGACTATTAACTCCTACCAATGTCATGTCTTTTCCTGTTCAAAAAATTAGGAAATTCAATGGCAAAAAACTATGTGAATGCAGAGTGGTGGTTCAGCGACCCCATGCAGAATGCCGAGTTGAGTAAAACTCAAACTTCGGAAAACCAGGAAACGCATAGTTAAATCTGCCATCGTTCAGCAGCGTACGTACACCTACCCCACTGACTGCACCTGGAGTGTAAGCAAATAATTCCCATTGGCTACTGCCAGCTCCAGGGAACAGAAGGATAGTGGCATAAGCAACCTTCTGCGCCTTAATAACGTTAGATGGAATCCAGTGAGTGAGAGTGAATGAGTTGTAAACAGAGGTGACGAGATGGTACATTTCAGCAACTGTGGGGTTGGCAGAGTAAAGGTATGTGTGTTAATGGGTAGTCTTGAAGCACTGGTGAAAGAGGGTAGGGTTGCACGGGCAACCTTCGCAATCCATTTCCTAGTTTTCCAAAGTTTGAGTTTTGCTCATCTCAGGGTGCTGCAAGGTGATGATGGAGGGGCAGTGAGTGAGTGAGAGGTTGCAATGCCATTCAAATTTGTGGCAACTAAAAAAATTGCAGCATGCATCACAATTGCAGCTCACAATTTTCTTACAACCTTATATGAATTAGTATGAGGATTATGGTGTATTTTAAAATGGTGCTCCAATTGTAGGCTATCACTTGAAATTTCAGGGGTTTCCTGGTCCTGCGTGCTCTGTGGGGAGGCATGTAATTTGGGCCTAGCAGTCCTCATTCTGCAGGCAGACAGCCCAGAGTAAGATGTGGTGAGTTGTGCGTCTCTGTTTTTAAGGGTATAGAACGGATGTCCAACCCCTGAGGATAGGCACAGGAGCCCTAGATCCTAGCAAACACGGGGAACAGTGAGAAGGACTCAGACACCCCCAGAGGGACAAGGCCTCCCATATCTCAGCTCAAATGAGGGGAGCATTGAGAGGGGTTCAGACCCCCGTAGAGGGGTAGGAGCCGCCAGTTCTGGGCAAACACCTGGGAGGGAAGAGTGAGGGGCTGACTGGTGCCCTCGCCCCTATTTTCCCCCAGTGCCCCTCCACTCCCCCGAAACCCCATGCTTCCTTCATCTGAGCCCCAACCTCTCTCCCTTCCCCTACCACCCATCCCCATTTACCCGCCCCCTTCCCATAACCCCTCACTGCAGCGCCACACTCCTCTCCCCCACTGCTCTGCCTCCTAATACCCCTCCCTTCCCAGGAACCATTCACATGTCTAATTTTTTACCTGAGAGATTTTGTTTACATTCCCCCAAAAATAAAGTTGTGTCCATGACTCACAAATTGAAGCACGCTTCAGCCACTCGGTCTGAAACTCGTTTTGTCTTAGATGGAGGCTTGTGATTAATGTATCCTTAGTTATGTTAACTCAATGCTGAGTTCACAGCCATCCATCTCCATAATGTCCGTGCCCCAGCCAGCCTTTAGTACTACTGTACTCAGTTTAATAGCAGAAGGCAGCACGAGCAAACGAGTTTGGGGACGATTGTAGCTTGGACCAAATGACCTGGGATTTGGATCACTAACACCACCCTCTGCCCCCCTGAGGCATTACAAATGTCAAAGCAATCCTAGCATCTGTTTGGATTTTAGAGACGTTGGAGTCAAGCTTTAAAGCATGTAAAATGGAAGGAATGGAAACCCTCTAGCCATTTTTATACATTGGCACACGCGTCTGTAAAAAACATACATTTTCTTAAATGCTGCTCTCAATTTGGGTTCCGCAAACACTTAGGGGATGCTATCCACTACCCTGAGTAAACCTCAACAGATTGATTCCGTTTGGACCCACATCACACCAATCGTTTGAGCTCTCGTTCCGGGGTGGGGGGGGTGAGTCCAGAAACTATTTGAAAAATAGCTATTATTGGAGGGGGGGCTAATATCTCCACAGCCCTGGCTCTAATAACCCCAAATGTGACTCAGGCTAGGTCTACACTACCCGCCTGAATCGGCGGGTAGAAATTGATCTCTCGGGGATCGAATTATCGCGTCTCGTCGGGACGCGACAATCGATCCCCGAATCGACGTGCTTACTCCACCAGGGGAGGTAGGAGTAAGCGCCGTCGACGGGGAGCCACGGAGGTCGATTTTGCCGCCGTCCTTACAGCGGGGTAAGTCGGCTCCGATACGTCAAATTCAGCTATGCTATTCGCTTAGCTGAATTTGCGTATCTTAAATCGACCCCCCCCGTAGTGAAGACCTGCCCTCACTGATCCTACCCTGCACTCTCCTGAGGCACGCCAAATTTCAAAGGAATCTAACCAATCCCATGTCTACAATACAAGGTTTGGTGGAAGCACATTACATTGTGTGCAGTTTAGTTATAGCCATGTTGGTCCCAGGATATTAGAGAGACAAAGTAGGTGAGGTAAGTTTGTCTCTCTCACCAACAGAAGTTGGTCCAATTAAAGCTATTACCTCACCCACTTTGTCTTGCAAGTGACGGCATCAGACAGCGGCTGCAGTTAGTACATCGCCTATGTGCATGGATGGTCGGCTTCTTGTGTCGGTGCTGCACATACTCACCAGGCGTGCTTGTGTTGATGCACACTGCAGTGCAGCATGTGTAGGTATCCCCATGTGCAACCTGCCACCATCAAGCGCATTGTCTTATGGAAAGTTTTGGCCATGCACAGTGGGGTAGAAATGAGTCACACAGGATGACTGGCAGCAAGGAGTCAATTTCCCAGCAGGCAACTGTCTCCATCCCATAATGTCATCTATAGCCCATAGTTGTGTGTCTGTTTTTCAAAATCCCATGAACGCGCCCAGCCCTCCTCACTATCTGCCATTTCTGCCAGAAGCATGGAGCCTGCACAGCTCTGCGCTATTGTCATAAGCGTTGCAAGCACAGGACATGATCCTGCAGAGCCACAAAATCAGCAGGGAACATGGAGAACAGATTGCTGTGGGACATAGTGAGAACCGATTCAGTGGGGTCTGTCAGTGAGGCTTTGACAGAGCACTTTAGCAGTAATGTGTTGTGGTGTACTGTGCTCTCTGGCCCTGCTGTTTGGGGGCCTGTTAGGAATTGTGTGGTGCTTGGTGTACATCTATGAATATAACACTGTAAGGGCATCTATTAATTTTGCGGTGTGTGCTGTACATGTATGATTATTACACTGTGTCACTGATACTACAAGTTGTACCACGCTGTTCAGTAACAAGTGGGTGCTTTCAGAACTGCTAGGCACTCTGCAGCATATGTTGGGAACTAGTAAAGATGAATTATTTTCCCAATAATAGCATTTTATTCAGTAACAAAACCAGTGCAAAGAAAAATCTGTGCAATTGAAAAGCAAATAAATGGAAAACTTTATAAATTAATGGAACAGATCTTAACAAGGGGAAAGAACATTCATGTCCGTTTTATCTGCACACACTGACCTGTGAAAGCTACAGTTGCTGTATATGAGAAGTTGTGGTTGTCTTTAATGTCCACGGGAGCGGCGGGGTAGTGCAGTCGCCCCTGATGCCATGTGGAATGTTGTGGGGGGGGCTGAGGGGGGGAATGTAGTGAGGTGCTGCAGTGGAGTTCTCCATGGACTGTAGAGGGAGCCGAGCCTGGGATTGTTGAACCTGTAGGTTCTGCAGCGTGTGTGTTTGCTGCCGGAGAAGCCCCATTGTGGCCTGTTGCATCTCCCTCTCCTTTTCCTGCTAGGACTCCTGGGCCTTTCTCCTCTCTGCTCTTTTCTTCTCCAAGCTGTCCATAATGTTCACCCTCCAGGCTTTGTGCTCATGGTCTGATGCAGCACTGGTTGCAGGATGTCATTGAAAACGTCATCCCGAGTTCTTGTTTTTCCTCCTCCTTATTTGGCTCAGGCGTTCCACAGGTGTGGAGGGGGAACCCCTCAAGGCTTCAATGGCAGCAGCTACCGATCAAATACATGGAGGTACCAGTGTCAGTACAGTCACAATGGAAAGCGAAAATTAACATTCAGAACTCCCTTCCCTTGCTCCCCTAAGACATTTAGAAAAACTGGACGAGCACAAGTCCATGGGGCCGGATGCGCTGCATCCGAGGGTGCTAAAGGAGTCGGCGGATGTGATTGCAAAGCCATTGGCCATTATCTTTGAAAACTCATGGCGATCGGGGGAGGTCCCAGATGACTGGAAAGAGGCTAATCTAGTGCCCATCTTTAAAAAAGGGAAGAAGGAGGATCCGGGGAACTACAGGCCAGTCAGCCTCACCTCAGTCCCTGGAAAAATCATGGAGCAGGTCCTCAAGGAATCAATTATGAAGCACTTAGAGGAGAGGAAAGTGATCAGGAACAGTCAGCATGGATTCACCAAGGGCAAGTCATGCCTGACTAACCTAATTGCCGTCTATGAGGAGATAGCTGGGTCTGTGGATGAGGGGAAAGCAGTGGATGTGTTATTCCTTGACTTTAGCAAAGCTTTTGATACGGTCTCCCACAGTATTCTTGCCAGCAAGTTAAAGAAGTATGGGCTGGATGAATGGACTATAAGGTGGATAGAAAGCTGGCTAGATCGTCGGGCTCAACGGGTAGTGATCAACGGCTCCATATCTAGTTGGCAGCCGGTTTTAAGCGGAGTGCCCCAAGGGTCGGTCCTAGGGCCGATTTTGTTCAATATCTTCATTAATGATCTGGAGGATGGCGTGGACTGCACTCTCAGCAAGTTTGCAGATGATACTAAACTGGGAGGTGTGGTAGATATGCTGGAGGGTAGGGATAGGATACAGAGGGACCTAGTCAAATTAGAGGATTGGGCCATAAGAAACCTGATGAGGTTCAACAAGGACAAGTGCAGAGTCCTGCACTTAGGATGGAAGAATCCCATTCACTGTTACAGACTAGGGACCAAATGGCTAGGAAGCAGTTCTGCAGAAAAGGACCTAGGGGTTACAGTAGACGAGAAGCTGGATATGAGTCAACAGTGTGCCCTTGTTGCCAAGAAGGCTAACGGCATTTTGGGCTGTATAAGTAGGGGCATTGCCAGCAGATCGAGGGACGTGATCGTTCCCCTCTATTCGACATTGGTGAGGCCTCATCTGGAGTACTGTGTCCAGTTTTGGGCTCCACACTACAAGAAGGATGTGGAAAAATTGGAAAGAGTCCAGCGGAGAGAAACAAAAATGATTAGGGGGCTGGGGCACATGACTTATGAGGAGAGGCTGAGGGAACTGGGATTGTTTAGTCTGCAGAAGAGAAGAATGAGAGGGGATTTGATAGCTGCTTTCAACTACCTGAAAGGGGGTTCCAAAGAGGATGGATCTAGACTGTTCTCAGTGGTACCTGAGAACAAGGAGTAATGGTCTCAAGTTGCAGTGGGGGAGGTTTAGGTTGCATATTAGGAAAAAGTTTTTCACTAGGAGGGTGGTGAAGCACTGGAATGGGTTACCTAGGGAGGTGGTGGAATCTCCTTCCTTAGAGGTTTTTAAGGTCAGGCTTGACAAAGCCCTGGCTGGGATGATTTAGTTGGTGTTGGTGCTGCTTTGAGCAGGGGGTTGGACTAGATGCCCTCCTGAGGTCCCTTCCAACCCTGATATTCTATGATTCTATCATTCTATGCCTATTGACACTTCTGCTTGGGCTTGCTTGTGCAGGGCTCCACTCACAGCACCAGCCACGGTGAGTGTCACCCCCCAGGAGTGAGGGAAATGAGGAGGGAATTGCTCGGTTGCATGATTCTAGTAGCACAGGGCAATGGCACTAAATACTGGCACTGTTTCCCACAGGCGGTGGTGGTTTTAGCTGATATCCCACTCCTGAGGGTAACAAAGGCACAGAGAGCAGCTGCTGCTGGCACCCCAAAGCTGCCCCATGCTCACTCCAACAGACCATAGTGCCTCTTATACACACATGGAACTTTCAGTCTGGATTCTTCCCATTTTCTTTTGCCCTACTCTTCCCACAGGTACCTCCAAACCAGTCATCCGGTGCTGTCTAGGGGAATGACTAGCTAAGGTGCACAAAGTGTGAGGAGGCCCGACGTTCGGACTTGTTGACATGGTGAACTCCTCGCTAACAGCTCATTTTCACATGCTCATGGCTTGCAGTGATTCGTCTAAGTCAGTACAGTATTCTCCTTACCACCATAGCATCAGAGAAAAGCAGTAGATATATATTCAGTTGTCATTTTTGAAAGTCAAAGGCCACTGTCTAAGCATCTCCATAATATTCTAAAAAGCTTTTGTTTCTACTGTCATTTACAATAGCCTCTAGGACATTAGAAGCTGAAATCTGTTTTCTTGTCAGTCTGTGTTGCTCCATTGCAGACATACAGACTGGTCCCTATTGTCAGATCACTCAGATACTGACATTAATTATTTTCCTAATATTAATTAAACAGATTTTAAGGCCTAGACCCCTTCCCAAATACACAGCAAAATCCTAATTTTCTCAAGTGTGGAAGCCTACTGTAAAAATGGTTTGCATGTACAAGTACTGCATCATGAGCACACTGAGTAATTGTACATGCAAACTAAGTAATCATTTGCATGCATGATTACCCAATCTTTGCATGCAAAGTTGCAGTAATACATCATGCAAATTAGGCATACAAATCAGGCTTTAAAAAAGGTATGGACTTTCATTTCTGATATATATTTATTTACAGAGCTTGATCATATCTGAAGCCTGGTCCTATGCAATTTTATTTCACTGCTACATTCATACAATAAATCCCCACATTTCTTTATTGCAGAGTTAAATATCCTTTCGTTGGGAGGAAAGGGACATTGGCTTGGGTTCTCTAGGTGGAGGGATGTGGGAGTTTCTCGTTTGGGAATCTGCATGCACAAGTTAGAGGTTGAACATTTCTGAGTTATGCTTTCTGAAGTCTGCTGACTCTTCCAGCCAATCAGGTGAGGTAGCCAGTTAGGCCCAGTGTTGCCAACTTAGCGACTTTATCACTAGATGTAGTGACTTTTTGGTTTCCCTAGTAAGGAAATAAGTGTCAAAGTGACCAGTGACAAATCTAGCGACTTTCACTGCCAATGACGGTGACATTCAGAGAAAGAAGTCACCAATATGTATAGTCACGAAATCATTCACAAGCAGCTCAATAGTGTAAATAAAATCCATTCCATGCTCTTCTTGCTATTGCTATTCTGTTGCACACCAAGTCAATGACATTACATCTCAGTTGAGCATGTCCTTGGAAGGAATCACATTCCAGGGCTTCTTGGGCTGAGATCCTTATAATCTGCAGGCGAGGAAAAGAAGTTTGTGGAGGCTAATTAGATACTTTGCTAAAGCCAGGAGCACTTTGGAGAGAGCAGCACATTAGCCAGGGCTTGTTTCTACTCAGATGTGTTCTTTCTCGCTGCTCCGTAGTAGGCAGCGCACCCTGTGAGGCAGGGAAAGATGGCTAATGAAGCAGGCAGGGTGGGGGAGGCAGGTTAACCAGCAAGGAGAACTGCATGGATGGAAGGTGGGGTGGGGTGAGACAGGGCCATGTGTCCCAATGGGGCTGGGGGCACCGTGCCTCCAGAAATGAAGCCCTTACTACAGGATCAAAGGTGGAGCTCTCTTGCTTTCAGTTGCCCTTTACTCCTTCCCCTGGCTTGGCCTGGGGTTAGCTGCCCAGCTGCTTTCAGAAATGGAACCCCGGAAGCAGGGGGAAGGGGTCCGGCTAGCAGATTTTTGTTTTTAAATCTACTTTCTTAGCTCCCTGCAGTGCTGAGCTCAGGTCAGGTAAATGCCCTCTTTCCCCCTGGGTCTGGCCTCTCCCTTTCGCTAGCCTGTCGGCTCAAATCCAGGCTGGCAAGAAAGGGCGGCTTGGCTGGAATTAACCAACCCCAGCCAACCTGGGCTGCAGTGTGCAGAGTGACCTTCCCAAGGAGCAGAGGGCGCCCTCCTGATGATGACAGTGTACTGGTGTAGTTGCTGCTGGTGTGCAACCAAATGTAGTAAGACGAGCATGGAATGGATTTTTATTAACACTATTGAGCTGCTTGTGAATGATTTTGTGACTGCTCGCCTGTGTGTGTGTGTGTGTGTGTGTGTGTGTGTGTGTGTGTGTATCGGTGACATTTTTGACTCCTTTTGAGTGCTTAAACAGCTACATCTAGCGACTTTTCAGGGTTTGTCTCTTGCAAGCCCCACTTCCAGACAAGAGACCCAAAACTATTTTCTTTTCCATTTTTTGGTTCACCAAAATTTTCATTTTCTATTCAACCAGAAACCATTTTTTAAAACTTTTTCAAAATTGCCAATGAACCAAAAGATCCATGATTCCCTCAGCCCTGCTGCTAACTTGCACACCTGCAGCTGGCCTCACTGCTGCCTTGACATATTCCTTAATCAACTTTATTCCCCTTCCCTCTTCAGCCTAGCTGGTGGCTTTCCAAAACCAACTTCAGATGAGTGTTACGACCACAGCAGTCTCAGGAGCATCGTCCCTAAATGCCCTGACACGTAATTAAACGGTCAGTTCACGTGGCAGGCTTAACCCGCTAGCCAAACTGCTAATTCTGCTTTGGCCAGTGCTCTGCCAACCATCATCCAGAAAGATGCAGCAACTGCTAATCATGGCATGAAAAACATATGATGAGTGGCATGTGACATCCGTGCACACTTTGCCCATTGTGTCAAGAAAACAGAAATGCTTGTCAAAATACCAGCTCAAGCAGGAGCTTTTGGCTTCTGGGAGCATAAAAGAGGCATATTGGCAAGCATAGCATTAGAAAGGCAGATGTCCTCTCCACCCACTAGAATTTTATTGGCAATTGAGTTAACATCCTCTTTGCATATGAAAGCAATGGAGAGGCACTGCTGCAGTCTTGCTGGCAGAAAACTTGGCTGCAGAATCAGTGATACATTTGACAAGGAAGCAATATGTTAGTAACAGCCCTTGGTCCATGTTATTGGGGCCAGATTGCTATGGCACTTTCCACCCCATGTGGAGGCATCATGTACAAAGTGCTAGACACCATGTCATTCTCTTTCTCCATTTCTCTCTTCTCTCTGATCCCGTCTCTAATGGAGCAGAGGCCTGATTCTCCTCTCCTCTACAGTGTGATGCCACTGATTGCACTGGAGTCATTCCACTCCTGATTTGCGCTGGTGAGCATTGGCCTGCTAAACCCAGGGTTGTGAGTTCAATCCTTGAGGGGGCCACTTAGGGATCTGGGGCAAAAATCAGTACTTGGTCCTGCTAGTGAAGGCAGGGGGCTGGACTCGATGACCTTTCAGGGTCCCTTCCAGTTCTATGAGATAGAAAAATCATACCCCAACTCTTAAGCCCTGTCACAAGGTGTCTAGCCCATTAAAGAGAGAGAGGTCTCAGCCAACTCTGCTCCCCAGATGGGGAAAATGAAGGTCATGTGATTCAATCAGGCCCTAAGTGAGAGGCTTGGCTAGAGAAGAGAGAAAATTCAGCAAAGGCCTGGGGAAGGAAGCTGAGAGCAGCACGGTTGCTGCAGGGACCCTGATAAGCCGGGGAGGTGTGGGGCGGCGGCAGGAAAGCAGCAGAGGGAATTGGACAAGGCAGGCAGGGGCCTGTACTAGGACTCTAGGTAAGAGGGAGCCTAATAGTTTTGAACCCAGGCCCTAAGAAGGGATGTTATTGGATAAAAAGCATTGGCAGATTAGTTCCATTCATCTGAAGAGGGGAAATGGAGGCAGGGCGCCGCAGAGCTATGGGGGTTGCTCAGGGTGCAGCTGACCCATTTACAAGCACCCAAACTTACACGCAATATTCTACATTAATATGAATTACTTTTAATGGAGAGTCATGCATCAAACTGGACGTTCTGTTACAGCGCGAAATACTTCTATATTTTCCCTCGGAGAACTTACCTTCCCAAGAACACGCCTTTTAATAGACTGACAAAGGATCTCCAGCAACTGAACTCTTACAGTGGAATTTCTATCCCATTGCCAGTCTTAGTTGTTATTCTGAGTTGTGGGAGCTCTGGGTATTAGGGCATATCCACACCTAGGCTTGCCAACTCTCCAGGCTTGTCCTGGAGTCTCCAGATTAATCTTCAATTAAAGGTTATGTCACATGATGAAACCTCCAGGAATACGTCCAACAAAAATTGGCAACCCTATCCGCACCGCCCTGCTGTTCAGACTACAGGGAACTAAAAGGTCCCTGGTTTGCATCGATGTAGTCCTCTTCCACCAGGATTACATTGATCCGAGCTAGGAATTCTTAAATTCACACCTGCAGACAGCACAGCGCTTTGGCGCACGTTGCTATTCACACCCTGTTGTCCAAGCTGCAGGGCAGGGCAGACATAGTCTTAGTTTTATTTTTCCTTTCTTCTTGATTGTGGGTAACATTTTCAAAAGGGCTGGAGGGCTACTTCTGGCAGCTTAAGGTGCAGAGAGATGCCTAGTGGGATTTTCAAATGCACCTAAGCAGGTTAGGTGCCCAATTCTCATGGGAGCTGAAATCAATTGCAGTTAGGTGCCCAACCTGCTTAGACACTCTTGGAATTTCACTACAGGCCTATCAGCATCTTTATGCACCTAAACACGTTTGCAAATGTGGCCCTAGGTCCCATCAGACTTATGGTCCAAAATGCCTAAAACCTAGTCTATGGACTTTTTTGTACAGTTATAACTGTCAAGGGTGTGATTTTTTTTTACTGAAATAGTTATACCAGTACAAGCCCTAGTGTGAACGCAGTTATGCTGGTATAAAGGTGCCACAGGCCATGTCTACACTACCACTGATGTCAGCAAACCTTACGTTGCTCAGGGGTGTGGAATGTCCCCCCTTACAGTGTGCCGCCCCAGGCACGTGGTTCCTACGCTGGTGGCTGGAGCCGGCCCTGCGAGGTATCCTGAGGGAAGAGTGGGAGTTCCACAACGCGCAGGGGTTGACAGTGCTGCCCTCATTCGTTCGTTCGCTTTCAGCGTATTGCGACGTATTGCAGTTTACCTGTGCCCGGTTAAGTGGATTTACGGATTATATTATCTAGTTTTAACTAAACTAACCCTCACAAAATGGACAAGTGGCTTAAAAAGATTCCTGCAAAGAAACCGCGGATTGAAGATAATACTAATAATGCGAGCACAAGTGAACAACAAGAAAATGGCAGAGCTGACAGTTCTCCTACTCCTAGTACGAGCTCTTCGTCAGCCACATTACGAGGTAAAAACAATGATGATCTAATCAGGTCTGACAAGAAGTCGGCCAAAAAATTCAAAATTATCAAGAAGACTATTTGAAATATGGATTTACATCCACTATCGTTAACGATGAACCTCGCCCTAAGTGTATATTGTGCCTTGAGATATTAGCTAATGATAGTATGAAGCCATCACGATTAGCAAGACATTTAAAAACTAAGCATCCAGAACATGAAGACAAACTTCTACAGTTTTTTCAGTGATGTTTAAAGTCATGCGATACTCAATCCAGTACTTTACAAAATTTCACTAAACATAATGATAAATGTTTAGAAGCCTCTTTTGAGGTTTCTTACTTAATAGCGAAAGACAAAAAGCCACATACCATTGGGGAAACACTTGTTCTTCCTGCCGCGGTAAAAATGGAAGAAATAATACACGGAAAACAATATGGCGACAAACTAAAATGCATTCCTTTGTCAGCAAATAGTGTTGGAAGACGCATAGAAAACATAGCTGAAGATTTCAAGGAACAAGTATTAGAACAAATTACGCAGTGTGGGAGGTTTGCTATACAGTTGGATGAAAGTACAGATGTTTCTAACATGTCTCAGCTTATGGTATTTGCTAGATTCTGTTTCAATAATGAAATACACGAAGAACTACTTTTTTGTGAGCCACTAAAGGAAAGATGTACCGGAGAAGATATATTCTCAACAGTAAATGACTTCTTTAATAAAAACAATGTTTTATGGAAAAACTGTGTAAGTATAACCACTGATGGAGCAGCTGCTTTGACCGGAATAAAGAAAGGCTTCTGGGGTAAGGTTACAGAGATAGCACGTGAAATTCATTCACTGCATCATTCATAGGCAAGCTATTGCAGCAAAGAAGTTGGAGCCAGAAGTGCACAAAGTGCTACAGGATGTCATCGATGTGGTTAATTTTATAAAAACAAGACCTTTAAATCGTAGAATCTTTACAATACTTTGTAATGAGGTGGGGAGTGACCATGAAAATCTTTTGTACCACGCAGAGGTTCGCTGGTTATCTCGTGGCAAAGTGCTTAAAAGAGTTGTCGAACTTAAAGATGAGTTACGCATTTTTCTTTTACAAAAAGACAAGTGTTCCAAATTTGCTGACCTTTTCTGTGATGACGAGTGGCTGTCAGTAGTATGCTACCTAGCAGATATTTTCGAAAAAACAAACACACTTAATCTTTCCCTTCAAGGTAAAGGTGATGTTTTAACGAGTGAGAAAGTAACTGCTTTTCGAAAGAAACCTGTGCTATGGAGAGAGCATTTTGAAAACGGATGTTTGGAAAAGTTTCCATCGTTATGTGATTTTGTTGCCGAAAATGACGTAAGTGTGTCACTTATAAAAACTCTCATATCTGCACACTTAAAAAACTTGGAAACAGAATTTTCTAACCTGTTTAAAAATCTTCCAAATGAAGAGTTTCAGTGGGTTTTTGAACCCATTTGTTAAAAATATAAAAATGCAACACCTTCCAATTTGTTTGCAAGAACAACTGATTGACATCAGGGAAGATGGAAATTTACTAGCCGAATTTCAACAAAAACCTTTGCATAATTGGTGAATGGGATTGAAAAATGAGTATCATGATTTAGTAAGCGCAGCCAACAATGCACTTCTTCCATTTGGATCTACGTATCTTTGTGAGGCATCTTTTTCAGCAATGACAGCCATTAAAACCAAGGTGCGAAATAAACTGAACTTAGAACCAGACCTTCGAATCGCTGTATCACAAAGTGTTAAACCAAGATTTTCAAAAATAATGAAGCATAGTCAATCACATTGCTCTCACTAAAAAATATTATTAATAATTTTTT
This sequence comes from Terrapene triunguis, assembly GCF_002925995.2. Taxonomy (NCBI): domain Eukaryota; kingdom Metazoa; phylum Chordata; order Testudines; family Emydidae; genus Terrapene; species Terrapene triunguis. The sequence goes on along the minus strand of NW_020664524.1, from coordinate 2,044,265 downwards.
TAGTGAGCGCAAAAAGGTTTTTTGTACCGTTAATAAAATAAAATAAAAAAATATTTTAAAAATATTGTTTATTTCATCTTTATCTCATCCTTTTTTAATTTCTATTTTTGTGTATGTTTTATAATGTACATAATATATTAGTACATGTATATAATTTATACATAAATAAATATACATATATTGGGGGTGCGTGCTCAAATTTTTTTTACTGATAGGGGTGCGCGATCAAAAAAGTTTGGAGGCCACTGCCTTAGAGTGTCTAAAGTGCCTTTATATCAATATATCTATATCCACATTGAGGGGGTTGTAACACATTAACTACACTGGTATAGTTAAAGGGGGACAACTTGTATTTGTAAACAAGCCCTTAGTTACTTTTGAAACTGGGATTTAAGTTCCTAAGTCATGTAGGTGATTTAGAAAATGTTAAACCCAACACCTCAAGAGAAGCAGCCCCAGAGTCTGCTCCAGCGCTGACTCTTCTCCACAGGGTTAACCTTGGACCTGATCGATGAAGTGTGATCAACAACTCCAGAGAGACCCTGATCTGGACGTTATGGTTTATCAAATCATGAAGATACCCAAAAGAACCACATTGCTTGTGTACATCGGTATGGTCGCATTCCTGGTTCGGAGCAGTTAGGACACAGGGAGCTGATCTGAATTTGTTACCGTCAGTTTCAATTTGCTGATCAAACTCCGTCCCTCCCCCATTGATCTATTCCATGATCCAGGCAGGACTCAGGCAGCCCCTGTGCAGTCACACTGTGCACCACAAGCTCAGCCTCCCTAGCTGCGGGGTAGAGAGTGAGGGGGCTAAAGAGCCTGTGTAGGATCAACACCCTTGATAGTGTCCCCTTTGCAGTGGCTACACCTATCTCTTATCTATTGCAAGGGACACTGCATCTGCCACCCACTCCTCTTATAGAGCCACTCCTGGCACCTGACTGGAGCTTTCCTCAACCAGTGAGATCCACCCATGTGGCACAGGCTAGTTTAGGGTGACCAGATGTCCCTATTTTATAGGGACAGTCCGGTTATTTGGGGGCTTTTTCTTCTATAGGCGCCTATTACCCCCCACCCCCATCCCGATTTTTCACACTTGCTGTCTGGTCACCCTAGGCTAGTTGGCCCTTTAAAGGAAGTCAGGATCAGGTTCAGCTGTGAAGCAGCCATTACAGTACTTCCTCTTTCCCCCACCTCATCTTCCCACCTCTGATCCTGATTGGTGGCTTAATTGCAATTCTTGGGCACAGCCCCGAAAGGGTCAGTAAGGCCTACAAAGTGAGAGAGCTCAGTTGGGAAGGGCCATCTAGGAGTCTCCTAAAAATCAGGATTGCCTGTGTGACACACTAGAGTAATGTGCCCCATACTGTGCAGAAGGACAGAAGTTTAACCACAAGGCACAACTTGGTTTAGGGGGAAGCTTGTAATTACCTTCCCACTGTTCTCGCAAGCAATCACGGGGAGTTTCAGCACATGCTTCGATCTTCCGCATCCTGATACATCCCTCCCTATGGAACTGTCATGTAGCTCCCTTGGAAGTGAACAGCATTCTGAGATGAACCTTGTTCCTGTGTAATTCCAAACAGATCCATGTAGTTACCTCTGCAGTTGGAGTCTAGCACACTATGGATTTCTGAGCTGGCAAGGCAGTACCCTGAATTGCTTTCCTGCTGCACTTGTGTAATTACATGAATTGGGGCCAGGAGCAGTAATAGTCTGTAACCTAAGCTGCTATCTCAATTGTTATATCATGACAATCACCTTTACCTTAGAACAGAGCCCAGTGCCCAGAGTGCCCCAATGGAAATATTTCCCACCGCATTTCTAATTAGTGTACAAAGCATGCCCAGGACCAGCTCTAGGGGTGGGCAAGTGGGGTCCATATTGCTCAGCCATGTTTTGGTTTGGGTTGTTTTGTTTTCTCTGCTCTAGTTTATATATTTTTACTTGGCCACTCGGGGGGGGGGGGGGGTGAAAACATTTTCCACTGTGGCTGCAAAACACTTTGGACTACTTCTGAGCATGCCCCATACCCTACGTCACCACGTGCCTGGCCAAGCCCCTGGTCTCACTCTCTTCTCTGCTAAGACTGACAACAAAGCTACTCAGGGCATTGCATTCTTTGGTAGTTCTAGAGCTTCTGATTTTCAGTTTTAACCGATAAACACCAATAAAAGCCCACCAATACAAAAAAAAATGAAATTAATAATCCCCAAAAATCAGAAGCCCTGGTTATCTCAATTTCTGCCCACATGAAACTGGACTGAGATACTGCAGGAGACAGACAGATATCTAGGTGGGGGCTCAGTTCATACAGATCATCATGTGCTACCAGCATTTATTCACTACCAGCCTGAGCCTTCCTAGAACCAGTGCCCTAGAAAGGTAAGGCCGTAGCCAGACGTCTGGGCTCCCGAATGGGTTGAGAACAGCTCATCCCATGTTTCTGGTTTTCCTTGAAAGGTTCTTTGGGCCAGAGAGAGATTTGTGCCCTGGCAATGGGGCCAAATGTGGCCCTTTGAGATTTATAACGATAGCACTGTTGTATGGTGTGCAACCTCATGGGCAGACGCTCAGCTAGGGTGAATCCAGGCAGCTACCTCTGAGTCCGTGGAGCTACACAGATTTACACCAGCTGAGGTTCTGGCCGTCCCCTCACACTGAGGCTTTGTGGGTACAGACAAAAGCGTGCTTTCTCAATGCCAGTGGGCATTGCTGGGAACACTGCTCAGTGTTCACGTCTTGTCCTACCTTGGTATGGATTGTTGCCGTGCATTCTTACACAGCTGTCACATTGCAAGCCTGAGGTGGCGAGCGAATTTGAACGGTGGATGAAGTGATTACAGTGCAGTGGGTGGATGTTATAATTTGGAATGACATGAAGTGCCTCACTCGAGGGGTTAATTTAGTTCAGACTCCATTTCCTGGGCTGTGACAGCTTTCAGTGTCCACCTTTGATTGAGCGCTGGCTGATTGTCTCCATAGCACCTAACCTTTGCTGATGTCACTGCCCTCTGGTCAGAGTCCTCTGCTTGCCAGAGGGCATAGTTGGCTTCACCTTTGCTAGGGGAATAACCCACTGAAAAACTACCTTGGGTTTGGAATTCCGTAGGAGAACTTGGACAATGTCACAGCAGATTCTTTAGGCCTGGAGTACAGAGATCAGCAGAACTTAAGTGGCACATGCAGGTTTGGGGCAAATCCCAAATGCAAACCGTTAGCTAAAAAATCCTGACCTCCCTGTGTTAGAACCAGACGATGAAACAGAAACCTGGGTGACCCTCAAAGAGGATGTGGGGTTAGGAATCGGAGTAAGGAATCTGTGTGCTGCTGTGGTGCCCTCAGACCCTTTCTGAGGAAGCATAGGAGTGAGTTCCTGACTACTTCTGCCCATTCCATATCTCCTGATGTTTTAAACAAGAACAGGAGCTGCTAATCCAGGTCTCCAGTCAAAATTCCAACATGGGCAATTCAATTCTGCATCCCTAAATCCCTCCTTCAATATCAACTGAGTAGTGCTTTTTCTCACCCTGTCCTAAAATTGCCCTGCATTGTTAAACAGCTGTCACATTCCACACCAGAGATGGCTGCATTTGAGTTGTGGCTGAAGGTATCACATAACACTACGCCTATGTGATGGGACATACAGGACTGACTGGGGTTAAAGTGGCCGGGTAGGCTAATTAACTGCCCAGGCTGCACCTGGAGGAGGAGCCAGGGAGCAGAGAACTAAGTGGCTACAAGCAGGCTCAGCTGTGCAGGAACAGGCGGGGCCTATAAATCCAGGTAGAAGACCACAAATTTGGTGGTTGCTGGGAAAGGCCACAAGAAGACAGGCAGCAGTCAGTCCGTCCATCCCTGGGAAAAGGGTTCTTGGAGCTAGTATACCTGGAATGAGATGGGGAACCAGCGTGGTAGGAAGCAGCCCAGGGAAGGAGCATGGAGGGCAGAGAGAGGAAGCCCAGAACTGCTGAGGTGAGGGTCCCTGGACTGGAACCTGGAGAAGAGGGCAGGCCTGGCTTCCCCTATCAGCCACTGAGGGTGTGCATAGAGCCCAGGCAGTGAATGGGCAGACTGCCTAGGACTGCTGATGGACTGACCCCGGAAGGGGGAACGCTGAGCTGAGTAACCTCGCTGGAAGGCTACATTGTGAAGAGGACACTGCGGGCCCTGGAGCAAGAGACGCTGCAGATCAGAGTCAGAGTGATGGCATACAAACCGTGGATGCGGGTGTTGGCCTTGAGAGAGAATCTCCAGAGTGACCAGGAGGAGGTGCCAACCCAGGGGTCAGTGGAGCACCCTGTGACAGCCTATTAACTTAAAATATGCTTTGAGATCTTTCAGGGTGAAAGACACTACCACAATTTTGCTTCTAAAAACCCCCTCCTGATCTGCACAGTGCTCAGTGGAATGTGCATTTGCCATTATGTATGTGTGTTTATTGTCCTGCATTTAGGGCCTGGTCCAATTCCCACTGAAGTCAATGGAAAAGCACCCACTGGCTTCATCAGGAGCTGCATCAGACCTGTAAACTCTCAGATCCCCAGGCCAGGCACATCTCACCTGTTTGACATGGTTCTCCTTATTGTGTCCTTATAAGAAACTGCTGTGATATTGTACAGGTATGGTCCCAAACACTAGAGCAAGAACAGTGTTTGGGGGCTAGCTACTGTAAAACAGAGGTTCTCAAATGGAGTGTCAGGACCCCTCAGGGGGTTGTGAGGTTATTATGTGGGCGTTGTGAGCTTTCAGCCTCCACCCCCAAACCCTGCTTTGCCTCCTGTATTTATAATGGTGTTAAATATATAAAGTGTTTTTTTTAATTGATTGGGGGGGGGGTGTTGCACTCTAAGGCTTGCTGTGTGAAGGGGGTCACCAGTACAAAAGCTTGCGAATCACTGCTGTAAAACAATGCTGTGTATTTTTGTTTAGGGGAAGGGTTGTGCTCAGATGGCTCAGTATTAAAATAACAAACTTAATACGGATTAAAATTAAGTTTTATGCATAGATCCTCCCCATATTTCTGCCTTTTGTTCCTCTTTCTTTCCCTGGAATATTTGAGGTGAAAGCCTGGCTCCATTGTAATCAGTGGCAAACCCTTCATTGATCTTGGTGGAGTTCAGATTTTATCCTGGTTCTTATTGCTTGCTCTGAGGTGCATTAGGTGATATCTAAGTGGGAGATATAGATTCCTCACATAATGGTATTTTAGGTTATATGATTTTTCTCAAAATTGTGCATTAGAACATAGACCTATTTGATCATCAATAGTGAGATGTCAGGTTGGTGCACTTGACAAGATAAGTTAGGATAGGTGGGATCCAGTTCCTTTTGATTTCAAGGGAAAGAATCCCATCCACTTCAATGGACTTAGAATTAGGCCCTAAATGGGTTATAGATGTAACAGCAGGTGGATTTCCTACAAATACCACATGACAAAATTCTGTTTCCCCAGGAGGTTGCACGGGAGTCTTTCTGAGATCGCTTTGGGAGTAGGGAACCGGGTAATTACTGTGAGTATCCAGTGACAGGGGCTGGACATTACAGGGGACATGCTTCTGAGGAGTTCAAGTGTTAGCTTGTAAGGCAAAGTAGGGGCTGGTAGAGTCCAGTGGAGAGTGCTTGAAGGGCTGGCAGTATCAGGGAGCTGCCACAAGAAAGATTCCCTCTCAGAGGAGGGGAAAGGAAGATATGCTAAGAGGAGCAGAAATCTCGCTACGTTTTGTCAATGAAGAAATCAGTGAGAGAGAGAAGTTAAGGCAGGAAGGGGAAGGTTGGAGGAAGGAATTAAAGGTGGCAAAAAGACAGCTGGGGTTGTCAACATGGGATTTCAATTAGGGTGGAGTTGCTTAATTAGGGTGATGTCATTGTCAACACACTGCATGATCACCATGGTCCCTTCTGGCCTTGGAATCTATGAAAACAATGAGATTGTATGACATCATTGGGTGTTGGCCTTCAAAGATGTTCCTGCTTTTCTGAATGGTAATGTACAGTCCCCAGATTAGAATGAAAGTAACAGTTCACTTTCAGTCTCCCTAGCAATGCTGAAGAGACCAGTGCAGGGGGAGGCACGTTTTAGGAGCGCACACTAGCAGCGATGGGGCTCCAATGTTGTGTGGAGCATAGCTAACTTTGCAATTACAATGACTGATGTTTGAGTCGTATAGCAAAATGGCTTCAGTCGAGCGGAGAAATTTTCATCTTTTTTAAAGGCTAACAAGCAAGGCTGATCACCTTTGATTCTCTTAAATACCCCCATAGCTAAAGCAAACGATCTGTAGTAAGGGTTAGGAGAGGTTTTCATTCCTCTCAATGACTTAGTCATTGGAAGCAAACTTTTTATTTCTGGCTGCGACCCTCATTCCTGTCCTGTGAATGGCAGCTGAGCTTTCGGTAGAAATGAGTCTGTGCAATAAAACCTGTACCTCTGGATCAGGGCTCTATGTATGGTGCAGCTCCCTGGCAGAGACTGTACTGCAGAATCTCTTTGTTGCGGAATCGTGCTCCAGCAGCTCCGCTTTCACGTTTACAAAATGTGACTTGCTCCCATGGTAGTGAAGAGAACCTTGAAAATGTGACTCGAGTGTAACTGATGCAGTGTTGTCTTCCTGAGTCTGCAAAGAGCCTGAAACCATAGCTCTGAAAGATGTGAAAGATTCATCTCTGAAGCCCAAAACCAAGTAGCTATTTAAATTCTCAACTACTTCACTGCTGAACCATGTTAGCAGAATGTCATCAGTGTCATAGGTCTATGTGTCAGACACACTTGAGGCTCATTAGGTACTAGTAGGCTGATTGGATATGTATAGTAATTTCATGCCATCAAACATACTCACAGTGAAGTTAATGAGGCTGTGCTTATTGACACCAGCTGAGGATCTGGCCTATGATTTTTACAGCTGACCCACTGCTTCCATGATACCCAAAGCAGCTGCACAGCGTGGGTAAACCAAAAGGCTTGCAAGAAGAGTTCAACACTGACATTGGCCCATCATGGGTTACTCAGTCTCAGCAACGAATCCCATTTCACATCCAGGGAAGTGGAAGGTGAGCTCAAGTCTCTTGAACTGGGGTTTAGTGAGAGAGAAGATAGGCCCACACAATGAGTTTCTCCAGTGGTGCCCATTGGAATTAGGATCCTGGGGCCAAGATCTACAAAGGCATTTAAGTGGCTAAGTCCAAAATTTAGATCCTCAAAACCCCTGCTCAACTGCTACCTAGCCCTGTACACACACATTCCCCAGATGCCTAAACTCCTGCTGGTGGGTATACACAAAGCTGCCTAAGCCCTGATGCCAAGCACCCAGTTCAAACCAAAGCCCTGGCAGTATCCCCAAACTTGGCATTTTCTCTCGCCTATGGGCTGTGATCTGGTATGTGGTCTCAGACCATGCCTACCAGATCAGCCATCACACAAGGTGGTGGTGTTGGTGGTGGTAATGCCTCTTACAACCTTTGCCCCACTAGTTAGAGCCCTCAACTAGGCTACAGGAGATGCAGGTTCAAATCCCTACACTTCTTAATATGGAGCAAAAACCTGAAATCTGGTCTCTCAACTCCCACATGAGAACCCTAGCCCCAGGGCTATGAGGAGTTCTGGGATGGTCTTTACCCTGTTGAAGCTGTTCCATTTTGTATTTACTAGTCATTGAGCCAGCAAAAGTGTGGTTCTGTAGCCTAGTGGCTAGGGCACTCACCCTAAGGCCTGATTCCAATGAGTGTTGAATCAGGCAGAGGGAGAATTTGAACCTAGGTGTCCCACATCCTAGGCAAGTGCGCTAGCCACTGGGCAAAGGCAGCACCCCTGTGCCTCAGTTTTCTGTGAGAAAGAACTTAGGTGCCATATTCCAGGAGAGGGTTCACGGCTGTGAAACCTGAGCAGAGGGACACACTTCCCTCTGGCCCAGAGCTACACAGCTAAGCCCCTTAGAGGGTTTCCTATTGGCTAGGTTAGGCAGCTCCCCAGTCAGCGTGCTGGCTTCTGTGAATCCCAGACTTAGGCGCCTAACTCTCCCCCTGCATTGTACAGGGAGCTTGGGTGCCTAACTCAGGGCTCTGAATTCTACCAGGCATCAGGGCACTTAAAGTTAGACATTGCAACACTGAGCCTAAGTCCCCTTTGTGGATCTAACCCTAGGTGTCCAAGTCACTTTTGGAAATGGGACTTTGGCTTCTAAGTCATTTAGGTGCTTTTGACAATTTTACCCAATTTTGTATTTGAGTAGCACTTGTGGGCAGGAATCCAGACGGGGGCCTCTTTGTGCAAGGTGCTGTAGAAGCACTTCGTTTGAGGAGCGTATGGTCTAAATAGACAAGATTAAAGAATGGGAGGGCAAACAGAGACGAGAGGTAAATTGACTTCCCCCAGATTGCTGTGGGTATGTCTACACTAAGCCCAGGCTGACTCCGCTTTGAGCTCACGCACCCCCTTCCATCCACCGCAAATCAGTCTGATTCAGGTTAGCAAGCACTCAGGACCCGAGTCCTAGCACCCCGTGAGGGGGGGTAAGTCAGAGCCCGAGATCCACTGACTCCAGTCCAAGCCCTGTCATTTTCCAGTGTGGATGCAGGCCATGCCGCAGACCTGAGTCAGAAGGTCTGCGTAGTGCAGTGTGGCTGCATTAGCATGGCTGAGACTTGCCTCCAGCAATTGTAAACCTGGGCTTACGATGCAGTGTGGCCGCTCAAGAAAGGGCTTAGTGTGTCTTTTGACTCTCCATTTATTGCTCTAGCCACCATAGTATATTGCCTCTTCATAGCCTATTTCACGGAGTACAAAATCTAATAGCCCAAACCTTGTTTAAAAGTTTTAAACCTACTGGTATCAAGCTTCACATGGCCAGGCATGCCCAAAATGTGATAAAACCTAAAATCCCTACGTGTCACAGCTGCATACCTCCTAGTGGCCTATATTTGATGAAAGCCTGCTCTCCACTTCTGAAGACCATCTGTTAGACCACTTTGGGTTGCTATGTTTAATCTATCATAACATCAGATAAGTGCGTAAAATAATGAAAGCAAACTGTAGGGTCTTTGCCACTGTCTGAGACAAGAATGTCCCCATCACGTAAAACTGCTTCCCAATTGCTTCTCTTCATTCCTCTTTTCTGGACAATTTATTCCAAGTATCAAAGTCTTTAATGATGATTTTTGCCTGTCAGGGAGTAAGCATCTGCTCTTATTGATTACCTCTTTCATGCAAAGCATAAGTGGAGTATGTGTCAAGGTCACAAATTAGGCTCTGTACTATTATTGTACATGTGACAATAAACAACGAAAAGGACTATAAACCCTTTAAAATACATAGAAATAATATGCCTTTTGTCTTATGATGTAAGGAAGAATCAAATCCAGCATTCTAATCCATTAATTGCACTTTAGTCAGATTTATACATTTGAGCTGGAGATGGATGTAGGTCATTTGGCAGGAAAATGGCCTATGTAAAGGGATGGCAAGATGAAGGATTAGAAAAAGGGAATAAATGTGTCATGATTGGAGTATAAAAATAGAGCACTCCAACAAAAATAAAGTTCCTAATTACTGAAAGGACTGCATGAAGCACATCGGTCAAGAACAACTTTACAGAAATATAAATTACATGCAGCATAAAAATATTCAGTTGGTGTCAGAGGCATATGGGACTAGGAGCCAAAACTCCAGTTATTCACCGCTCCAACAGAGAAATGCTCTGTCTTCCAGCAAATCCCTTAAAATCACTATGCCTCAGTTTCCCAGTCTATTACATGGATATCATGATGATGATCTGTTATGCAGGGCCCCTGCATATCTGTCATACACTTAAATAATTAGCTATTTGCACAGTGTTTGGGGTTAGTTAAATAAAAGGAGCTCTAAGTACAAAGTATATTGGAAGCATACAAAGCAGGAAGCTGCCAATTTATTAGTATATTACTTGCAAGATTTTAAATGCTGTATATAAACTGCTATTCTCATATGCTTTAAAACGTTTCAAATACTGTTTAATTTGTTGCTTTAGGGTGTTCCTTCTTTAGGGTATAAAAACACTTGTGGGATTTTTACCTTTGTAAACTGTTTCACAGCAGTTTCAGATAACCAGCATCCCTATGGGGAAAAAGTACCTGGGGTCCATCCTGTGTATCAAATAGAGGCTAGAACTCTGGAGCACAGTGAAGTTTTGTAAAGGGCAGTTTTGCCCAGAAGTAAGGATGGAGAACAGTGTAAAGTGCATTACACCAGATGTAGTCGGTGGTGGTCTCTACTTACATTCCTTGATGCAAGGGCTCCTCTCACCATAACAATGTTAGAAAAAAATAAAACTGAAACTGTTGTAGACTTTTTTTAAACCCTCTATTTTCAGTACATTTAGTCTCTGACTCAACACCAATGTGGGCTGAATTCCAGTCTCTTTAATCGGAGGATCTCTTCTGATCCCTTTTCCACATCCCATTCTAGGAGATCTGGAGGGGCTTTCAGTCTGGAACGTTGAAGTCTCCTTCCTTAATCAGGTGGAGAGACAACTGTTGAGTGACATGAAGCATTCCCATTTTTCTAGCCCAGAAATTCTGTGGCTGGTGTTGGGAGTACCAATCAGTGGTTCAAGACATAGAAGCTGAGAATCTAAATTGGTGTCTTATTGCAATCTTGAGTCCTTCGATTGGGTTGGCCAATATCCATTCTCAAAGACAATCATACTGGAGCACGTCAAGAAGCGTTTAGTGAACAACTGCAATTACAAGTCCCAGAATCAATGTGTCTTAATGCTCCTATGTAACTAATGGAGGAGGGGGCAGATCCTCAGCTGGTGCAAATTGTCATCACGCCATTGGACAGGTCCCCAGAGTCCCGAGTTTGTGCCAGTCTGTGACCATGTAAGGCCAGTTCCAGTCACTGACTCCTGCTGTTCCAAAGGAAAGTATTTTATCCAAACCAAGCAGACAACTCTTCAGTCTCTAAGGAGAGACCAATCAGTAGTAGATTTCACTCCATGGTCTTCACCAAGGACAAAATCAACTTTTTTTTTTTTTAAAGAGTTTAATGTACAATCCAATGTATTACCTAATTGTAAAGGGGCTGTTGTCCCCTTACTAAAACTCAGTGGGGTGTTTTGGTTGGCTAACTCTCAGTGCCAAAAGAAAGGGGAAGGGTCGATGGGAAATCGGGACCCTGTGATTGACAGTCCCCAGGAACAATGGGGAGAGGCCAATGCTCCAGATCAGCCCAATTGACAGGGCGGGAAGGTTAATCAGGTTGCCAGGAGGCTGGGGGGTCCCGTCCTCTGTGTGAGCTGGAATTGCCTGGGTCAGGCAGAGTGGGGCTGAGCTAAGGAGAGAGCAGGGGCTGGGCGCAGTGAGCAGCTGGCGAGAGCGAGGGGGGACCCTGGGCAGCAGGCCCAGTGCAGGGAGATGCCCCCAGCCAAGAAGCCTTGCAGGCCAGACTTGGAGGGGGATCGTAACCCCAACAGGGCAGGGGCGACCCTGGGAAGAAGGGTCCTACCACCTAGAGCCTGAGAGCGTGTGGCCACCGCCAGAGCAAATGTCTGACCTGCAGTATCACTGCAGCACAGCCAGGGCATGGGCAGGAGGCCTGGGACGTGTGAGGAACAGACTGTGAACTGCCCTGACATTCCAGAGCTGGCTGGTTGTGATAACCCTGCTCTGTGGAGGGGGACATGGGTTTTCCTTTAACCTTCCCCTTTTTTCCTTTTTAAAAATTGATTGCTGTTTACTTAACAGGGCTTTGGAGCTGTGCTCCAGCTCCAGGCAAAAACCTGCAGCTCCACCGCTCCGGAGTTGCTCCGCGCTCCAGCTCCGGGCTCCGCGCTCCAGCTCCGGGCTCCGCTCCAAAGCCCTGGTTTAATAAATTGTATTTGCTTTGAACTGTATGTAACGATCAGTGGGCCAGGGAAGCACCCAGTGCAGAGAGAGCACCCTGGAGTGGGGACACCCTGGCCCCTGCCCTAAGTGATCACAACAAGGTTGGGGGTTGAGCCCCCCAGGAATCCTGGGCCCAGCCTTGTCAGGGTTACGAGGACTCTGCCCCAAAGGAGAGTGGAAGGGGAGCCCTCAAGGTCAGGCAGGGCTCTGGGTAAAGGAAGAGGAAGCGAGGACTCAGATCCTTTCGCTAGCCCATTTCACCGGGGTAGTGTATAAGCCAGGAAAGTTCCCCACTGTAGCGGGACCATTTTACCACTTCCATAAGGACACAGCAGAAAAAGCACTGCCAAGTGAATGGCAAAGAACAGATCAGCTCTGGTAGCACTACAGAAGAGAGACTCTGAGGCGAGGCCCACACTACGGGGCTTACACTGGCGCAGCTGCTCGGCCGCATCTGCATCCACTGCGGTAGCGCTGCTATTGCAGACACCGTAGGCCGATGGGAGAGAGCTCTTGTCAGCTTAGCTACCACCACTTGTGGGGACTGGAGTAACTCTGCTGGCAAGAGGAGAAGCTCTCCCGCTGACATAATGCTGTCCACACCGGTGCTTAGGTCAGTATAACTTACATTGCTCAAGGGTGGTTTATTCACACCAGTTATGCCAACATTAGTGATAGTGTAGACATAGCCTTAGTGTTTAGACATGCATACTATTACCTGCTCACTGCTAGCAGGTAATAGTATGCCAGCAGAGAGAATAATGTGCCTTTCAAAGCTGAGAGTCTCTCCTTTAAATTGTAAACAAAGACTATAAAGCTGCAGGCAGCTTCTGGTGAAACCAGACAACAAAAGCCACAGGGATGGTAAAATATGTATTTCTCCGAGAAGATCTGTAGGTGTGAGTTTTGCTGGCTGATTCATTAGAATAAATACTCAGCGTTGACTATTTTAAAGGAGGCTGTGCCAGAATTGTAATCACTGAGCAAACTGGTCAGGAAAGAGGGCTGTATGTGTGATGCTAGACCTAGCCAAGCCGCTTCCTGCTGTCTTTTATAATGCATTTCTCACATCATCCCATGATCCCTGATGATTTGTTAGGGAGGTAGCCTTCTTTAAAATGCACAGGCTGGGTACTGCTCTTGTAGCCTGCAGGCTGTCATGGAAAAACATTAGGCCCAGGGTGCTGCTTTGTGTTTCTGGCTTGCGTGATGTGATGGGGGCAAAAAAGAAGATGAAATTACCGCCTTGTAACTTGGCATTTCAGCTGCTGGGGTAGCGTGTCCAGCTGGAGAGCCGGGGTAATAAATTCATTTCAGTCAAACAGCTTGTACAAATAAAATATTAAATACATGATTTGGGGACCTCAGCCACAGTCGATGTCATGCATTTTTAATCAAACAAATGTGTCGCAGAGCATTTTGATCTTACAGGCAGCTGGAAAGATATAGAGCTTGATCCGAAGCCCAGTGAAGTCTGCAGGGGTCTTTCCAGTGACTTGATTGGGCTTTGGATTGGTTCCATATTGCACAGCTTATAAAGATGCTGATGCTGTTACTGCTGTTTATCCCAGGGGTCATATCTTTCCCCTCTTTGATCTCCTTCTGACTTTGCTAGTATACAACAGGGCAAACCAATCAGATTGATCTTTCAATTATTAGGTTTTTAAATTGTCCTGTACCTGCTAATTGTGCACATAGTTAGGTCTTCCTCGGGAGCTTTTCAAAATAATTTGACACCCACCCCCCCCTCAAGCCCCTAATAAAATCATTTTTTGACAAAATCAGAATGCTTTTGTGAAAGCATTTCTGTTTCTTCGATAGTTCCTGGTTTTTGACTAAAATTCAAAAAGGAAAAATGGATATAATTTTTCCAATATTTTTTGAAATTTTGCCCTTCACATTGTTGGGGAATATCTCATTTTCTTTTTTTCTCCTTCTCCCCCTCCTTGCTGGAAAAAGGTGTGTGGGGGAAGTTTTTAAAAGTGTGTGGGGGGGAAAGGGGATCCACAAAATCAAAATGGGAAATATTCATTTTGCCTGGAAAAATTCATGAAAAATTTTGAACTAAACAAATTCTTTCCAATTTTTTTTCACAATGTCCTTCCCTTCTTTTGCCCAGTTCTATTTCCCTACTGTGTGTCCCTGCCACTGTTGCCCATGTGTTTCCTTCCTTTTCCCGTCCAGCTGATTCGACTACCCATGTTTTTGAAATTTCCCTTGTATTCGACTGTATGCTTCTTAGGGGTAAAGGCTGGCTTTTCCTTTGTGTTTATACAGAACCCATCACAGTGAGGCCACGGTCTTGTGTAGGACATCCAGAAGCTACTACAATACAGATGAGGATTATAAAGAATTGACACATTAGATCAGACGCATAGCACATCTTGACAGGAATCCGCACCGGATGCTTCAGAGGAAGGTGTAAGAATCCCACAGTAGCAGATGTGAGATCATCTGTGCCCACACAGGACTCATGCTGGTCTCGAATAGTTCATTAGAGATTGGTATGAAAGCTGAAGCACAAGGTTTAATAGCCTTTCCAAACACTTTTGCTATGTCCAGAGCAGTAGTTGAGCAAGTCTCAACAGCCTCTGCCTTTCCCTTCTTACCCCTCCCTGCCCCGCCCCCGATCTTTTGGCACTCAGTGGCTGCTGTTCCACATACGATTAGAAGGTGAGGCAGTGTGATTCAATGGTTGTCACACTGGACAATGAGTCAGAAGGCTCTGCCACTGACCTGCTTTGTGACCTTGAGCAAATCACTTCACCTCATGCCTAGCACCAGGGGGCTGCCAATCTGTTGGGGCCTATAGATGCTACTATCACACAAATAATAAGACAACTCAAGTCTGGTTGTACCTTACTAAGTGTTTGTTTCTGCAGTTGTTCCCTACATGTGCTTTGCATGAGTTGCATATATATTGGCTTTCCGTCTTTAAGATAGGAGCTGGAAATATTTTTCTACTGCATTTAATAATTCAAAGCTTGGCTAAAAGAGAAGGTGTTCACTGCTGTTGCTGTAGTGACTACACCCCACCCCACGCCAGACCAGTCCCAGGGCCTTCACATGTCTGAGCTGTTCATTGCTCGTCCTGAATCTCTGACAGCCTGTGAAGTGCATTCCAGCAATAAAACGGACCCTTTTTTCCCCCCCCCTTTGAAATCCCTTCCCTGGCTTTTATAGACTTCCCTCTTGCTGAAATTAAAGGGTAGTGTCATATGACCGACTTGCCCTGGCCTTACATTCTGCGGTGCATAGACATATTGATAAGTCTTTTCACAGCAGTGACCTGCAATCCCAAACCCAGGCAGTATTCATCTTACTAGTAAGCCAAGCTGGTACTGGTCTGACTGCGGAGCTTTGCAAAAGAAGAGGTGATCTCATCGTGGGAGAGTCAGGAGCCCATTTCAGCTCACATATGGAAACATGTACATATTTTTTTCCATCTGTTAAGTCAAATGTTTCATTTATTTGCCATGGCCTATACCATGCACTTCAAATATTACAGTTTGCATGCTATTTAAAATAGCTGGCAGTATACATGGGCCTTAAAATGCGTGTAATCTACTCCCATTTTAAAATCACATTATGCTGCTTGAGAGGTGTAAAGGGGGCTCAGTGTGAATGAGAATCTGCCTATGGAAGGGTGGATGTGGATATATTTCAACTCCAAGCATTCAAAAATCTTGAAGCAAGTCCTCAAGTATGAGATGGGATGAAAAAAATCATGATTTTTTTTTTTAAATGGGTGGGGGGGTATTTGTCCTCTTGGATTTTGAGCCTTTAGGATTCATATTGTCAGGTCTCATATAATCTTATGACTCCAGGAGCTGGGGCTTTAAGAAAAACACCAAATGACACATGACTCCTGATGAACTTGTGAAAATCAGCCATACTGATGCTATCTGCATATGGTTTTGGTGAGTACTGTGTGTTGGATAGCTGATTTGTTTTTTGCAACAGTCATGATGTAATTCTGTCGTAGAATAGAGCTGATTGTGGATTCAAAATGTCTTACCTTGTCACACTTCTTTCTCTCTAATGGATAGTTTGTGATGGACCTAGGGGTGACCATGCTCCTACCCTCTGCATATTCAGAGAATTTAGGACCAATTTCTGATGCCCCTTGAAGCTATTTCTGAGATCTGTTTTTCCAGTCAAGGAAAGTTTGTGTGAAAAGGTTTTTTGAGTTTTCCCTTTTGTAATTAAGTTGTAATTCTGTTAAATCTGTTAAGCCCTATACGTGGTATGAAGCCCTCATTGAAAGCTGGAGCTCCTCATAAAAGGACAAATCAGGTTAAACAAAAATGTGGGGGGAGAAGTGGCAGGAAGAAAAGAGAAGCAAAAGAAATCTTAGTCAGGGATTAAAAGAAAGTAAAGCTGATATTTTCTTGTCAGTAAAGCAGTCAAGAGTGTAACTGCTCATGCTGCTTCATAGGTGAAAAGTAGAGAGAATATGGAAAAACTATTTCCAAAAGGAGAACTCGGAGTGCTGGGACACAAGGACAGGTGGGTCTGGAACAAGAATCAGCATGTGGAATAAAGGAAAGTTGGAGATGGCAGAAAGACGACAGTGTATCACAGATGGCTTGGAGACAGGGCTTGGAGCCTGTTTCAAAGATTGTAGTTACTTTACTCTAAGCCAGGTGTAGCCAACCTGTGGCTCCAGAGCCATATGCGGCTCTTCAGAAGTTAATATGCGGCTCCTTGTATAGGCACCAACTCTGGGGCTGGAGCTACAGGCGTCAACTTTCCAATGTGCCGTGGGGTGCTCACTGCTCAACCCCTGGCTCTGCCACAGGCCCTGCCCCCACTCCACCCCTTTCCACCCCCTCCCCTGCTATGCCCTTGTGCCTCCCTCTTCCCCCCTCCCGGAGCCTCCTGCATGCTACGTAACAGCTGATTGGGAGGTGCGGGGAGGGGGAGGCACTGATCAGCTTGGCCGGGCTGCCAGTGGGTGGGGGGGGGAGAGTTGATTTGGGGGGGGGCTGCTGACATTTTTCTGTGGCTCTTTGGCAATGTACATTGGTAAATTCTGGCTCCTTCTCAGGCTCAGGTTGGCCACCCGTGCTCTAAACCTTCCCTCCCAGGACACCCACACTCGTCCATTGCTGAAGGACCAGGAGAATATTGGGACAGAGAACTTTTATCCGTGGAAAGCTGAGAGCCCTGAATAATAAGGTAGCAGGATGAGTGTGGGGAAACTTTCACAGGAGGAGAAATTGAGAAGATCTTAGAGGGAAGATGTGTAAAAGAGAAGAGAGTAAGATATGGTATATGTATAATGGATGGGATAAAGATGGTACAATAGAACCTCAGTTACAAACACCTCAGGAATGGAGGTTTTTCGTAACTCTGAACAAAACATTCGTGTTTCTTTTCAGACTCTTACACCTGAGCATTGACTAATGCAGCTTTAAAACTTTACTATGCAAAAGAAAAATGCTGCTTTTAACCATCTTAATTTAAATGAAACAAGTACAGAAAATTTCCTTACATTGTCAAATCTTTTTTAAACCTTTTCTTTTTTAGTAGTTTAACACAGTACTGTATTGTATTTGCCTTTTTTGTCTCTGCTGCTGCCTGATTGTGTACTTCCAATTATGAGGTGTGTGTGTGTGTGTGGTTGACTGATCAGTTCATAACTCTGGTGTTCGTAACTCAGATTCTACTGTAGATCAGGAACTTCCATTAACCCAGCTGATAATACAAAAATAAGGGTAATTCAATGATGCTGAAAAGTGGCAAATGTAAAATGAAGTAAATACTTTTTTCAAAGGATGCATCATTAATCTGAGGAGCTTGTTGAGGTCTAGAGTCTACCAGGATTTTTTTTTTAAAGGGTTGGCCATTTCAGTGCATAACAAGAATCTCTAGTTACAGTAGTAAATTTCATTTAAATAAACAAGAGTTTTGGAACAGATCTCAAACCTCCTGCTTCAGGGCATAAGCCAACCACGAAGTACTGGGGTCAGGAAGAACTATTCCAGAGGTTACCCCCTAGCTGTCTCCTGCAGGGCTTCTGAAGTACTAACCACAGTCACAGTCAGAGGCAGGATACGGGACTAGATGGACCCCAGGTCCGATCCGGTCTGGCAAGTCCTGTGTTTCAGACAGGACGAACACACATTGGTGGTCACCGATACAAGAGCAACAGCACACAGAGGGAAATTAAATGATGTATGTTTGCTTTTTACATACAGTTTCTTGCATTCGTGCTTGGACTGCTTGACTCTTGAAACTGTATATTAATAAAGAACCTCTTTGTATAGTAAAGCATTATAGACACTGTGCCAAATCTTAAGCCCATGGAAATCAGCATAGCTCCATTAACATCAGTGGTTCCCTTTTACACCAGCTAAGGATCTGGCCCGTTATTTTTATTGAGCCACGCTACCTTTGAACAGCATGCCTGCAATACTCCATGCGGGCTGGGCTGCAATTATATCAGCATCACATCGCCAGCCAATTTTAAAAAGACATATTTTTCTGTATGTGCCAGGGAGCTGGTGATGAGTATGTTCTCAATAGCAGACCTCTGGGGTGGAGTTTATTAACCCTACAGCCTTCGGCTGGCATGGCAGAGGTCAGGCTTTTTGGGAAATGTCTTTATTTAGCCAATGGGAGCTACAGGTGCTCAGCAGCCTTGAAAATCAGACCACTTCTTTGGTGCCAAAAACATGGATTTAGGGGTCTAGCTTTAAGCACCCATACTTGAACAGCGTTCCAACTCCACTACACCACCATAGCCCTTCCTCCCACAGCATGGGGGCAGGGTTAGAGACCAGGCTGGCAAGGAGATGCTGCAGTTGAGGGCTACACCTCTGGCAGTGACATAGCTGAACAATCCCTCTATTTGGAGGGAGGAAGCACGGCCCCACATCAGTGCCCATACTGGATATTAAAGGGCAGAGTGGAGCAAGCAATGTCTTTCTGCCCTATGAGTGTTTTCAAGATTTTGAAATGTTTTCCCATCCCGAATCAGGGTGAAAAGTTTGAAATCATGAAAATGTTCACAAAGCCGTGTTAGATCACAATTCCTACAGATGGCAGCTCGCTTTCTTGCCAGATCAGTAGTCGGGGTCACCAGTATTAGATGTTTGGCTGCATGTGTTCCCTCTGTATACCATCCCAGCTCTGCACAGGTAGATGGCGCAGCAGACATCGAGCAAACCTCCCCAATGACCACAAGATCCGTTAAGGTACGAAGGCGCCTGGCCAGGTTTATTGTTGATGAAGCACAGTAATAGTACCTGGCAGACTCTACGAGAATACTAAGACATGTATGCCCTTGATAATGGACGCAGTTCAGTGAATGGCGAGACTTTCCATTCCCCCCTCTCGACTAACCAAAGAGACTGCCTCAGATTTCTTTATACACCGATACAAACAAGCTACGTATTGTCCCTCTGACTTAGGTGCCACCCTCTGATGTATTTGGGTACCACCGATTGCCTTGTACTGGTTGGTTCGATCAAAACATCTTTATCCATCATGCTGTCATCCTGACCTTATCTTTAGGAGGGTCAGTGTGTTCCTGTTATCTTTGGGAATGTGATGGTATCGGGGTGTTCTGGTACCACCCTTCTGGAATGTTTGTGTATATATTCTTATACCTAGCACTACTTAGGAATGTGTATTTCTGAAATATCAGCCCTGATCTTGACAGTCTGTGAGCAGGGCCTACCTCTTGCTCACAACTTAACTTAACTTTGCCTTATGGCAGCAAAGCTTTGACCACTACTTTAGTGCAGGCCTCTGATACAAGGGCTTATGTTTTAGGCTCTCTTCCTACTACACCAACAATTAGGAAAAAGAATCAAACCAGGTCACTGAAACATTTTGATGATTTCAAAAAGTTTTCTTTTGATTATTTTTAAAGACACTTTTTGTAGTGTAAATTAACCAAAAATTTCAAAACAAAGCATTTTGAAATAGAGACTGGATTTAATGACAGAAAAGCAGAAATGGGACATTGAAAATTTTGAAATCTTTTTCTTTTCCAAAATGTTTCAAATCAGGAGGGGTTTTCTTTCCTTCCCCCTCTAAACCAACCATTTCCCACAGACTGTTTCTGTTTTGACAAATCTGCATTTTCTGTGGACAAAGGGTTCTTTCGGAAAATGCCTGACCAACTGTCCCGATGGCGACAAGGAGCTAGCTATGCAGCCCTCGCCACAAGCAGGAACGTGCAGTGTCTAGTGTGGGGATGAGCAGAATGGGGACAGAGCAGTCACATCCTGTGTGTCGCAGAACCGTGGTCAGCGCTCTGTCCTGCCAGGCCCTGCCCCACTCGCTGGCCTGGGGAGCGGGAGCCTGCGTGTCACCGATACAGCTGTTAGCACAGCTCCACCCTGCCTGGGAGTGGGGCCCTAGATCTAGGGTGACCAGACAGCCAGTGTGAAAAATCGGGACAGGGGGTGGGGGGTAATAGGAGCCTATATAAGAGAGAGACCCAAAAATCGGGACTGTCCATATAAAATTGGGACATCTGGTCACCCTACCTAGACCTCCTCTTCCCACCAGCAGAGTCCTGCAGTGCTAGCCAGGAGGACTCCAGTCATATTCTCTAAGCCCACCCACAGCCATAGACTCAGTGATGGCTAGAGAGATACCAAGCAGTGCTCTAGCCCCCATCCTAGACAACAAGGGGCCGGCAAGCAGTGACCAGGGACAGCAGCCTGAGCCCCATCTCCCCTCATCATAGCTGGGGCAAGGCACAGCCACAGCAGGAAGTGGCCAGAGCCCCTCCCAGCCTAGGGCACACAGCAACCAAAATAAGACTACCTCCTCCTAGTCCAGGACAAAGCGCAGCCAGCGGCAGTCTGGAGAAGCAGCAAGAGATGGCCCTGGGCTGCAGCCCAGGGCCATGCCAGAGCAGCCTGGAGCATAGCAATTCCTAAAATGTCTTCCATTCTGCAGCCTTACTGGTCTGATACTCTGGTAATCAGGCTCTGCTGGCATCTATGTAAATAAGGCAGTGAGTATTCATTAAATATGCAAATTAGGACATTATTTGCATAATGTCTCCAGATTTCTGAACCTTCAAGCTTTGATAGGTACATAAGAAGTGTCTATTGATGACTCTTGCTTTTGAGTTGTACAAAGGTGAAAAGCCCACCAGCCCTAGAACTACAATACAATAATCCACCTCCGTTGGATTCGCAATGTTGTGTGGTTGTCAGGGCAGGGACTGTCATTGGGCTGCACCTAGCACCATGGAGCCCTGACCTCAGCCAGCCGCTATGGTAACGTCTGTAACACACATACAGGGGCCACTGTAATACACATCATAATGATCTCTTTGACCTTCTTCCTGAAGGTCCAGGCAGAGCATGTGCAGAGCTACAGTCTAGCCCTGTGATTCTCAGCCTTTTCCAGACTGCAACCCCCCTCTCCAGGGTCCCTCCCATCCAACTGGGATCCTCCTCTTTAGCCCTGTCAGAAGGGCTGGGTGGGATCCCAACTCCCTGGTGGAGCACCTCTAATATAGTCATTGGTGAGTGGTCGGTTTTAGTCTCACAACGGACTATGTATAATCGCTTGGTGACATACTGTTAAAATATTTGTTTTGGCTGCACCTGTTGGCTTCAAATGAGACTGGGGCCCCATTGTGCGGCAGACAGCACAGATATACCTCCGAGGCAATCCTTCTCCTGAAGGGCTCACAGACTAAAGAAATATGCTGTAATGGAATAGATTTCAGAAATCACAACGTGCCCTGTACACTTTGTCATGGGCAGTGGTATTAAAGGACAAGACAGGCTAAGCCTCCCCTAGCCCAGGCTGTGGCCCTGCCCATGTTCCTCCCTGATGCCCTCCCTCCCCCTCTCCCCTGAGGCCCGCAGAGCCTCAGTCTGCTCCAGCCAGCAGCGTGGAGCACTCGGGCCAGTCCAGGGGTCGGGCTGGCCAGCTGTTTGGGGCAGCTAGGGTGGGTAGGCTGGGGCTCCTCTGGGGGAGTAGAGGTGACCAGTTAACCTCCCTGAAGAGGGGGTTTACCCGCCGCCCATGCTTTGTGTCCTGCTTAAGGAGCTGGATTAAACTATCATTTTTTCTTAAATATAGTCACCCGTGTTTTTTCTTCTCTTCCAAACAATTTCAGTAAAATCTGCCTTGAAGAATTTGGCACACTCATCCTAGTTCCAAGCAGATCTGTTTAGCTGCTTTGCAAACACCAGCAGTGGAGGAAAGGCAGCGGGGGCTGGATGGGGGGTTACGACTGAAATAGCAAAAGGAGGAAGCATGCTTGCAGGCAAAGATTAAGATGGGTTTAGTGTACGGAATGTTGGACTCCCGCCAGCACTATCTATCTCACTTAAAATGAGCACTACGATCCATTTGAAATGCAATAGGGGGGTGGGGGGGAATGAAGCTTGTTCCTCTCTTCCTCCTTCACAGTGTGGAGCCCAGGTAACAGCAAGTTCCTCATAATAATCAAGATGACAATATTTGCCCTGCTGATGTGTTTTCCATCTCAAGAGCTGAAAGTGCTTTACAGATCTCCATGAGAGACACCTCACAATATTCCTTTGATGTTTGCAATGTTGTTGTAGCCATGTTGGTCCCAGGATATTAGAGCAACAAGATGGTTGGTGAAAGGCAAGCTACAGCACTCTTTCTCAGGCCTGGGACAGGTAACCAGAGAGTCACGGCTGAATACAAGGTGGAACAGATTGTTTAGAATAAGTAATTAACACATTTCAAGGGCCTGTTAACACCTGTCCAGTCATAGGACAGAAAGGGTAGGGGGGTTATCCTAAACAATCTGTTCCACTTAACTCAGTCCTTTTTCCAGACCTGAAGAAGAGCTCTGTGTAGATCAAAAGCTTAAATTAAAAAATAAATTAATGGAGATGTCCCTTCCAGTTATAAGAGAGAGGATCTTGAAAGGTCATTGAGTCCAGCTCCCTGCCTTCAATAGCAGGACCAAGTACTGATTTTGCCCCAGATCCCTAGGTGGCCCCCTCAAGGATTGAACTCACAACCCTGGGTTTAGCAGGCCAATGCTCAAACCACTGAGCTATCCCTCCCCCTTTCACCAGGAGAAGGTGGTCCAATGAATATGACCTCACTGACTAATATGGGATGTAGTGTCAGTAATATTATATGATTATGGCATAATTATGATGCATTTTGTACAAGATGGGTCATGAGGTCATTGGAAAAGTTATGATTTTCTGAATACAATTGTCTTTGTGTGCATGTATCATTTTTGTATCTGAAATTAAATATTGACTCTGCATCTGTATTTCAAATGTAGTTAGGCCTGGGTGACACCCACTAGGCAAGATGCTTCCAGTCTAGATAGCTGGTTGGGAAGGGCCTATTCAGGGTAATGGGCCATTAGGAAAAAGCAATAGGCCTTCGGAAAAGCTTACCTTCCACATGCTGAGCCTTCCTGAGAACACTCCAGACTGCCGGTAAGTAATGGCTGCTAGGACTCAGAGGGCATGTGACCAGACCACAGACAGTGATCTCCATTTTGAGTACCTGTAGTTTTTCCACAAACTGGACTGTGAACTGATTTTGGAACAAAGGGTTCCTGCCATATGGTAAAGCTATATAAGGTGGGGGTGTGACATCACTCCCCACACAAGGCCACCCCTGGAAACACCTACAGAACAAACTGAACTGGGGGAAGTGCTGGACCCAGGCTCAAGGGATTTCCAGCCTGTGTCTGGAAACCTGGTGGACTCCTTGTATCAGCAGCCAGGGTGAGAGACTGGATATGAATTAACAATTTTTCTAATATCTTAGGCTTAGTTTGCAATTTTGTTTATTTACTAGGTGATCTGCTTTGGTCTGTTTGCTATCACTTATAATCACTTAAAATCTATCTTTTTTGTAGGTAATTGTCAAGGCTGAATCCCCACTCTGGCACTTCCAGTGCAGAAGGTGGGGCCCACAACGATTCTACAAATAATACTGGCCACTCCAGGCTTGTATTAAACTCCCAAGGCTACAGCTTTTTTCTGACCTTGGGTGGGTAGATGCTGCCACCACCCAAGTGCAAAAAAACCCCTTTGAGAACCCAGGAAGCCACACTTGGGAATTCCTTCCTGTGAGGTACCCTCAAGCTTTTTCTCTCTCTCTCTCTCTCTCACACACACACACACACACACACACACACACACACACACACCAGGGAAGAACTGAGAAAGAAAACAAAGGAAATCAGCTGTTGCCACCAGCTAATTAAACAACATGCACAAACCTCTTAGGGACACACAAATCCAATCTTTTTTTCTTTAAAGGTAAATTTTATTAAAAACAAAAGAGAGAAAATACATCGGGAACTTAGGCTTTTTGCTAGGCTTAAAAAAAATTACAAGGATTAAGCATCAAGATTGCTGGGCCTCAAGAAGCTTAAAGTGTACAAGCAAAACAAAAGCACCTGGGGTTAGCACAGAGGAGTCCACAAGCCATAAAGAAATGAGATAAACCTAATTGCCTCTTCCTAGACATTTCCTGGTCTACTTGCATATCTGTGGTTTCAAATGAGTAGTTTCTAGGTATGATGTGGTGGTTTTCATACCTGGCCCAAAGCTTTTTACAGCATAGTTCCAGCCCTGTCTTTGCTATCCGGGAAAACAACACAAAGAGGAAGTCCCCCCCCCCCCCAATTAAAAAAGTTCTAGCCTTCCTTTTGGTCAGGTGCCCACTCCCTTGCTTTTACCTATGCAGGGAGACTTTTTAACCCTTTACAGGTAAAGCAAGTAGAGAAGAACTACTAACAGGGATTTTATAGCTGCTGGCTGGCTGGGTGTCCATAAAAGGGAGCTAACCCTCCTCCTCCCCCTTCATTTATTAAAGCAAAAACCAAGTTTATTACTGTATCTAAACCAGTGTGCCTTTGATTGAAATGTCTGGGGAAAATTTCAGATTGATTAACGTAAGTTTGTTGCACATTGAAGGAGGGGCAAACTGGGTAATAAAGTCATGCTGGTTGGGGTTTTGATCAGGACAGTACAGCTCTAGGGTCTTAGGTTGGGGAGCTGGGGGTTATTTTGGCTGTAGCCTCTCTATTGTTTCATGCAGTGGCTGGCCACAGCCTGCCTGCAACTGTAGCTGGGTGAGTCCCTGCCTGCGTGAATGCTGGTGGGAGTGTAGGACCGGAAGTGGTCCATCGCTTGTCACAGCAGCTGAGAGGGAGCCCAGGTTAGTGAGCCAGAGGGCTCAGTAGAACCTCAGTTCCAGGTGGCACCTGGGGGGGACCTGTCACACTCACCCACCTTGTTTTTCTAATATTCCTTTGAGGAAGATGAATATTGCTTTTCTTAGTTTGCAGATAAGGAAAACAGAGGCATAGAAAGGTTTAGGCTCAAATTTTCAAGAGTGCACAAATTTGGGTGCCTGAATTATTGACAGCTAGGGCCTCAGACTGGCTGAGCAACTGTAGCTTCGACTGAGATTAGATGGAGTCATGGGGGCTCACCACCTCTGAAAATCAGGCAATAGGTATCTTTAGTGAAGTCCCCAAAAATAGAGACAAAACCAGTTTCAAAATTGGAGGATACTTTTGAAACTGTAGGCCTATGTGACTTGCCCAGGATCACCCAATGAATCCATGGCAGAGTGGGAAATGGAGGAAGCAGAAGATCTGAATACTAAGTGTCCCTTCACCACATGAGCAGAAGGAGTTGACCATTAAAGTCAGATCTGGTCTACACTAGAAAATTAAGTCAGCTTAACTGTGTCGCTCAGGAGTGTGAAATCCATGCCCCTGAGTGGTGTAGTTAAGCCTACCTAACCGCTGGTGTAGACAGTGCTAGGTGAACGGAAGAATTCTTCTGTCAACCTGTGCCACTGTAGTGTTTTAAGTGTAGACATATCCTCAGAGTCAATCCTCAAAAAAACATTCTTATTGGTACCTGAACTGCAAACTATGAAGTATTTGTCCTTCACCCATATGTGTAGTTTGAGTGTCCTCTGATAACAGAGACGAGGTGGATGAGGTAATATCTTTCATTGGACCAACTTCTGAGGGTCAGGGAGACAAGCTTTTGAGGTACACAGAGCTCTTCTTCAGGTCCGGGAAAGACAGTGTTACAACTAAATACAAGATTGAACAGAGCTTAGCATACGTAGTTAGCACAATTTCTAAGGGACCGTTCAAGGTCCCTTATTTTATTGGACCAATAGAAGTTGGGCCTATAAAAGATATTACTTCACCCATCTTGTCTGTCCAATATCCTGGGACCGACACAGCTGCAATTTATTATAACACTCACTGATCTTTACTTCTGGAATTTTGTGTGCATGATCAGACTTCAGATCCTGAACCCAACTTCTCTGAAGTCCCGGGTCTGTGCACAGCCAGTGTTCTGAACAGGAGCATCTCTAGCAATGCAAGGGAGACAAATGTTTTGAGACTTGGGCGCAGTATTATGTAGGATGGTACCTGGCCAGTCCAGCCATCAGCTGATGAACTCAATTGTTGAAGTCTGCTTTGCACCAGTTGGCAGACAAAACAGACACAAACATAGGGCCATAAGCTTTCAGCATGGGAAATTCCAGCAGCAGATGAACCCTTACAAAACAATGCTGCTGTATCATGCAAACATACTTGGCAATAATCAAAAGAAGGGCAGCAGGGTCCAAGTGTTCAGGCACTAGTCAGTGACTAGTAGATCAGGTTCTATTCCCAGGTGACCTTGGTCAAGTTTCTTCCCCTCTTTGTGAGTTTAGAGTGTGAGTTCTTGGATTCGCTCTTTCCAGATGTTAGACCACAATGGGTCCTGACCTGAGTTGTGGGGGGCCGTTAGGCACTACCCTAATGCAACTGAGAAATAATGGGAACTGTGGAAAACAGGCATGTAAAGCATATACAGAATATCTTCCAAAGTTCATCTCTTCACATATTAAATCCATATTTCCTTTGGTCCTACAAGGGAACACATTAATTTTTGCCTCATTATAAAGGTGGAAGCCTCAGCTGTGACTGTTTGTCTTATACCCTTGTTCGCATTTGGTACTAGTTTTTTGTTAGGTGATATTAAAAACACCAACAACAAAAAGCTGTAAGTAAGATCTGAAATCTCTAGCGCAGAGGGAGCCATTGTCTAACCCTGGAGTTATTAATAATGCTTTCACTGATTTTTATTTTTTTTAAAGATATTCTCTGAACAATGTTGTTGATGGGAATGGATGTAGCAGCTTTTTAGATTTCCTTTGAGCGTCTCCTGAAAGCAGGAAATGAATTATTAAGCAAGACGATTACCTTAACTGGAATCTGGCTGTTTCATCAGTGAAGTTGGGGATAGGCTCAGGGAGTGGACAGGTTTCCCAGGGAGGTTTAGAAAATCAGAGATGAGAAACACCTTTCTTTTTCCTATTTGTTACGGGAAGGCTGCAATAGCTCCCAGAACCTACCCTGATTCCTTCCATATGGCCGCTGTCTTTCTCGGAGCTAAATATGAATCACCAAGGAAGGGAAGGAACTTTTCTCTTGGCCTTTGGAGAACACTTCACCCAGGTACTCTCCTCAGCACTACTTTCCCTTGGCCCAACACTTCTTTTTGGCTTTTGTTTTTAAAAATAACAGCTCTGTGTTTGTCTGCCATGATGAACTATGTATCCCAGCTTCCTGGCCCAACAGAGACCAGCCATGTTCCTCACTAGGGAGGGGAGTTCCATCCAGCCTTCCCTGTACAAAGAACTCCAGACTCAAGGCTTAAAACTAGCATCAGCTTGTTTATAAACCCCTTCAGATTTCCTCCCCTTCAGTGATAATACCTGCATGAGAGAGAAGGAGGGCTCTATTGGTGGTGTCTTTGTGATGGGGAGGCAAGGGTTAACAAGCAGCTCTGGGCCCAAAAGACCCTGCTCAGCCGCACGTGCTGGGCACATTTGCAGTGGAGGCAGAGCTCAATCAGAGGGCAGAGCAAGGAGGAGTCCTACACTGGTATCTCCTGCAAGACCACAGGGCTCCACACGGCCTGGACCAGACCCTACTGCCAAGGCCCCCATGGAGACCAGGACGGGAGGGCCACAATTGAAGGAGAAGAGCCTCTGGTGAGAACTGTCTCCCGTGAGCTCATAAGCTGACCTCTTTTGTGATGCTGGAGGGAGCTGAGAATGCGATAGGAAGGGACCCAGAGAGCAGACTTGGGAGTATGCACGTACCAGGCCACACATCTGACCAGCCAGTCACAGGGCCCCGGCGGAGCAGGGACTGCCCCAGTTCCCTTACCACCCACCGTAGACTCTCACTGCTGGGCAACACGGCCATAAACTTGACACTGGGCAACAGGGTCACACACTCTCACCACTGAGTGGCCCAGCTGGGCTCAGACACTGAACCTCCAACAGTTTTAATAGATTTTTAAGTCAAGAAGGGACCACTGTGGTGGTCTAGCCTGGCCTCCTGCATAACATAGGCAGCACTATTTACCCTTAGTTCACAGATGGGGAACTGAGGCACACAGAATAAACAACTTGTTCAAGGTCATCGAGGAGGTCATTAGCAAAGCAGGGAACTGAACCCAGGACTAGGGGTGCCAGGTGTCTGGTTTTCGACCGGAACACCCGATCAAAAGGTACCCTTGTGGCTCCAGTCAGCATCACTGATCGGGCCATTAAACGTCTGGCTGGCACGGGGCTGGCAGGCTCCCTACCTGGCTCCACGCGGCTCCACGCAAGTGGTGACACGTCCCTTGGCTCCTAGACAGAGAGATGGCCACGTGGGCTCCATGCACTGCTTGAGCGCCGGCTCTGCAGCTGCCATTGGCTGGGAATCACGGTGTCTGTGGGCAGAGGCAGTGTGCAGAGCCTGCTGGCCATGCCTCCGCCTAGGAACTGAGGGATATGTCGCCACTTGTGGGGAGCTACCTGAGGTGAACGCCACGTGGCGCCTGCACCCCTTGCCCCAACCCCCTGTGCTGAGCCTCCCTCCCACACCCAAACTTCCTCCTGGAGCCTGTACCCCTTACCCCCTCCTGTGCCCCAGTCCCCAGCCCTGAGCTCTCTACTGCACCCAAACTCCCTCCTGGAGCCCGCACTCCCAACCCTCTCCCGTGCCCCAACCCCCTGCTCCAGCTCAGAACTCCCTCCTGATTGCAAACCCCTCATTCCCAGCCCCACCCTAGAGCCTGCACCCCCAGCCGGAGCTCTCACACCCCCTGCACCCCAACCTCCTGCCCCAGCTTGGATCCCTCTCCCATATGCTGAACCCCTAATTTCTGGCCCCACCCTGGAGCTTGCAGCCCCAGCCCAGAGCCTGTACCCCTCCCACACTCCAAACCCCTCGGCCCTACCTCCCCAGCCTAGAGCCCCCTCCTGCACCCCAAACCCTTCCTCCCTGGCCCCACCCCAGAGCCCACACCCCCAGCTGAAGCCCTCACCCCTTCCCACACCCCAACCCCCTGCCCAGTCCAGTGAAAATGAGCAAGGGTGGGGGAGAGCAAGCGACAGAGGGAGAAGGGGAGGGGCAAGGGTGTTCAGTTTTGTGCAAGTAGAAAGTTGGCAACCCTACCCAGGACACCCAAGTCTCAGCATAACACCCTAACCACTGGATCAGCCTTCCACTGAACCTGGAACAGGCTGATACTGGCCCAGGAGGGTTCCCTCCATTAATCTCAAAGCACCAGGACACTGTTAGAATTGCAATAAAAACAAAATACTGACGGTAAAACAAAAATATCAAAGCCCCTATATGCGCTCATCTTAAAATGCTTGTACCTCCGTTTCAAGCTCCCCAGATCACCTTCTGAATTCATAACCAAGAGAGGCATCTGACTCGGCATTAAGTCAAAACTGTCCCTGGGGTCCCATAGATGGTGATAGGAAAATCTCAGTTCCTAAGTTTAAAATCGCATAAATCAGCACAGAGAAGATGATTTATCTTTTTTTTTTTCCCCCTGTGTTAATTACCAGCTGCAGGCATCTCACTGATCAGTAATGCTGATCAGGACTTATTTTTCCTGTTACAGCCAGTGAGCCACGAAGTGCACAGAATGTGAATTCTCCTTTGCCAGGAAGCTCGGGCAGAGGGGTAATGAGGTGTGTATTTGGAGAAGCAAGAAGATTCCAATCTCTGCAAAGATTTCTAAGGACTAGAATTCTAACTAAGGGTTGTTTTACACTCTAAGGAGGAGTGAGCCAACTGCTGATGAATATACGACAAATACAGGAGCATTCAGGGAGCTGTGAGCACATCCGGCCTGTCAGCACACCCATCCACTTCACCAGTAGCTGACACTACTGAGTATACCTCCATGAATATTTTATCTGAGGATGATATTCATAACATCTGCTAACAAAAGGGGGATTGGTATATGGCACCATGCCCATTCACCCTGTTCCTGGGATACAGATGGATAGGTGGCTGTTTTTATTTGCATGGTGGTAGCACAGAGGGAGCCAATTACAAATCCAGACCCACAGGGGTGGATATAATATATGGAGATATACCTATCTCATAGAGCTAGAAGGGACCCTGAAAGGTCATTGAGTCCAGCCCCCGCCTTCACTAGCAGGACCAAGTACTGATTTTTTGCCCCAGATCCCTAAGTGGCCCCCTCAATGATTGAACTCACAACCCTGGGCTTAGTAGGCCAATGCTCAAACCACTGAGCTATCCCCCTGGTGTGTAGTGTGTGCAGTTATGTAGTTAATTTCCCTTTTACCTTTCTGCTAAATACTGGAAGTTTCATTTCAGTGTGAGCTGCAAATTATCCTGCCTGAGCACGGGGGGATGGACTAGATGACTTCTTGAGATCCCTTCCAGCCCTACATTTCTGTGATTCTATGACTTTGTCCCTTTGCTCTACAGTCAGGGTAAATTCCTGTCACTGTATATGCTCCCATCATTCTCTTCTCATGCCCATCCCATACATTTTAGGCCTCTGCCAGCCTTCCTAAACTGGAAAGCAGAGCAACTTCCCTAGAGAAGGACCACAGGCCTGCCATCCTGGCCACGGCCACTCCCACTCCAATGGAACAGCACCCCTGTCCAGCTGGCAAATGTATTTTTGAGTTTAGTTTTGCCATTAGTCACTTCCTCCATCTTATGTTTGTAAGCGGTTATCTGGACTACATCAGAAAAGCCACACATTGTGTAAAATGCATCTTTACTGAGTAGGCCATAGATTTTTTCAAAGCAACGAACCTGATGTGCATGCGTGAAATGGGCAGGCACATGCCTAGCCAGACAACAGTTCTTGGATATTGTGACAGTCCACGCCCCTAGGGTCAGGGCAGCATGGGCTATCAGTTGGAGTCTATAGCGCTACCCTTCAGTGCCAGGCAGCATGGCCTAGCAGCCATGGTCTATAGCACCACCCATTGGTGCAGGGCAGCATGGCCTTACGACCAGAGTCTATAGAGCCGCCCTTTGGCGTAGGGTAGCATGTCCTAGTGGCCAGAGTCTATAGCGTTGGGGTGTGACAGCCCCGGTAGGGGGACCAGGGCCCACCCGACTCCACCGGGCTCCGACCCAGGGCCCTAGCAGCGGCGTAGCGGCTTGCCACTGACTTAGCGGGGGAGGGGGGGTCCTACCAAAACACGCTGAGCTTCCCCGGGCAGGAGGTACCACTCCGTCACCCTCTCTGGGTCACTTCCTACCAGAGTCTGTGTTGGGGTTTCCCATGAGACGTCGGGTCCTTTGTGTTCGGCAGGGCCAGTCGTCTCCAGGGTTTCCTCCAGTCACCGGGATGCAGGCAGGCCATGGATGGCTTCGATTCCCGGCACAGTCAGAGGCTGTGGCTGGCCCTCCACAGGAGCTTCCCAGGCAGGTCCTTCCCCTGCAGCCTCCAGCCCAGAATGAGCTGGTCTCCCTCCCTTTATATTACTAGAGCACTTGGAGCATGCCCAGTCTTGCCAGGGGGGCTGGACTTCCACTGTCAATACCTGGGGCTTAACCCTGTCTGGGTTAGTGCAGGGTAAGCAGACCCCGTCACACACACACACACACACCCTTAAGAAGGACCCCCGGGGGTGGTCCGTCTCCCCTTCCTCCCATCCTGGTCTAGAAAAGAAATCTGCGTTAGCGTGAGTCTTACCCGGATGATGAAATACGCGGAAGTCGTATGGTTGGAGTGACAGGTACCAGCGCATGATTCAGGGGTTCGCGTCCTTCATGCTGTCTATCCACCTGAGGGGGGCATGGTCAGTGATCAATTTGAAGGTGTTCCCCAGTAAATAATAGCGCAGGGCATCAATAGCCCATTTCATGGCCAGAGCCTCTTTCTCTATCGTTGAGTAGTGTTGTTCTCGAGGAAATAATTTGCGACTCAGGTACAATACTGGATGTTCCTCCCCTCCCATTCTTGGGAGAGTACGGCCCCTAAGCCTACCTCTGAAGCATCGGTTTGGAGTAGGAACTCCTTTGTAAAATCGGGGTGTCCAGGGCCGGCTCCAGGCACCAAGCACCCAAGCTGGTGCTT
This sequence comes from Terrapene triunguis, assembly GCF_002925995.2. Taxonomy (NCBI): domain Eukaryota; kingdom Metazoa; phylum Chordata; order Testudines; family Emydidae; genus Terrapene; species Terrapene triunguis. Next base: position 2,012,016 of record NW_020664524.1, on the reverse strand, counting down.
GGGGCGGCACCTGGAGGGGGGCGGCGCGGCGCTCTGGCCGCCGGGGGGAGAGCCGAGCCGAGCCCCAGCCGGGGCTCGCCGCCCT